>NC_044509.1:14899865-14929865 GCF_902362185.1 Chanos chanos
TCCTATGTGTGTGTGTGTGTGTGTGTGTGTGTGTGTATGGTGATGTTTTAGGTTTGTAGTGTTTTAAGTTTACAGTCCTGCAGAGGACTGATCCTGGTTCTCTCTCCTATATGTGTGTGTGTGTGAGAGTGTGTGTGTGTGTGTGTGTATGTGTATAAATATATGGTGATGTTTTAGGTTTGTAGTGTTTTAAGTTTACAGTCCTAAAGAAGACTGATCCTGGCTCTCTCTCCTATGTGTGTGTGTGTGTGCGCGCGCACGTGTGTGTGTATAAATCTACGGTGATGTTTTAGGTTTGTAGTGTTTACAGTCCTAAAGAAGACTGATCCTGGCTCTCTCTCCTATGTGTGTGTGTGTGTGTGTGTGTGTGCAAGCGCGCGTGTGTGTGTATAAATCTACGGTGCTGTTTTAGGTTTGTAGTGTTTACAGTCCTAAAGAAGACTGATCCTGGTTCTCTCTCCTGAGACAGTTTAGCCAAACACTCAGCCTTACTTCTGCACAGACCCTAAAAATGAAAAACCAAAAAAAAAAAAAAAAAACAAACAAAAGAAGAAGAAGAACAAGAGAAGAAGAAGAAGAAGAAGAAGAAGAAGAAGAAGAAGAAGAAGAAGAATGTCACAGAGTTTTTGGAGTAATAAGAACACTCCTGTATAAAGTGTCACAACATTTTTGTATTTTGTTGTTTAAAATGAGCAAATACCCAAAACCATGTTTGAATGTGAATCTGACACTGTCAATATTTGACAGTCATTTCAGTCATACATGTATATGTTATTCATTGCCAGATACTTTACCTAAAACTACGAGTGAAAACACTTGAGCTAAGATAATAATAATAAAAAAAAAAACATTTCAGCAGACACATGCAAGAGAGCTACGCGAGACTACGGGTGTCAAACCAGGCGAACAGAAATTGAATTACAGACAGACTTGATCAGTATTACACACATCTCACAACCAGCAGACAGACGACACAGTCCCACCACAATCCAACAATTCTCTCCATTTCTCACCAGATTCTCCACATAGTTCTCCTCAGTGAGACATAAAGCCAAGCACAAAAGCCACAAACAGCCTCAAGCATTTCTCTCTTTCTGGGAAATATGAAAATATGTGTGGTTACATACAATAATGCATTTGTGAATGATGTTTTTTTTTTTTTTTTGAGGGAATCACTTACTGGAGATCCTCATGGTACAGGCATGCAGCTGGGACATGTGTCTCTCTGGGACAAGGGACTGTTTTTCTCTGGTCTGAGCATCCCAGTTTTACCCCAAACCCCGAAATCCCACACCATCAACTCGGTCAAGTCCAGCCCAGCCCCGCACAGGAGAACACAACCCAACACGACACCCTGGTCCAGTGTCTCACAGACCAAACCACAGCCCTCCTTCCTCCCTGTCCCTCTCTGGCACTTATCTCTTTCCCTCTCTCTCTCTCTCTCTCTCTCTCTCTCTCTCTCTCTCTCTCTGTCTCTCTCTCCCTTTTCTGCTGTTGTGTCTCTTCCCTTCCTGTGTTCTGTCTTTTGCTTCTTCCTCTCACTTTTACTCACTCTTACTCAAACCTCTTCCCTCCATCTCTTGCATTCTCTCTCTCTCTCTCTCTCTCTCTCTCTCTCTGTGTTCTCTCCACTCATTTCCTCGTTCTCATTCCTTCCCTTAGTCACTTCTCTTCTGTCGCTTACACTCTTTTGACCCCTCCCTCACTTATCCTTTTATCCTTTCAGCCACTGTGGTCTCCCTCTCTCCCCCCCCCCTCTCTCTCCCTCTCTCTCTCTCTCTCTCTCTCTGGACTCTGAGCTGTAGTAAGTCAACCCTGAGACTGTCTAAGATGAGCGGAACTATGCTGTTATCGGGAGAGGGCTGTCGTTTCTGTTTCCTCAGCTCCAGCTGAGCCTGGCATCTTCAAACGCTAAAGTAACATTAAAGACCTGACAAGACCCGATACTTACCATACTCCTATTCCCTTTAACACGACACAGGTTAAACCCTGTCTCCCTTAAACCTCCAGACAACCAGTCACTACAGCAGCGCGGTTTTACAGTGTGAATATTTATCAGGGTAATATTCACCGTGAAGCTATTGCACGCTACACATTATGAGCCAATGAAAATCAGAGCGATTCAGGCACAAAACACAAAGACATCTGTTTAAAGTTGTGTTCATTCTACACCAGTACAGCCACCTATGGCCAACATTCACTGGCTGGTCAACAGCAAGCTGCTCAGAGATTGACATGAATGAAGAGGACACAAGTAACCCACTTAGAAAATCTGTACAGTGTTAAAATGGAAAGCTAAAATGTGAGTACTGTTAGAGGAAGGGGTTGGATATGTTGCACTAGGTGAAGATGAGTCAAATGGGAAGCTCTCCATCTCTGATTGTAAGAGTGTTCACTATAACAATGCAGGCCTCAGCATCGGACGTCCGTATATTATGTACTGTTATGCGTCTTATGTGTGTGTGTGTGTGTGTGTTAAGTGTCTTATGTGTAGTGTTATGTGTCTTATGTGTGTGTGTGTGTTATGTGTCTTATGTTCTGTAAGTGTGATTCTGATTTCCTGTATCAGTAAAACTGTCACTGCTTTGCTTCACATTTTAAAAGAGCTCATCTCTTTTACAGCAAAACAGTAAAGGACAGAATGAGAGAGAGAGAGAGAGAGAGAGAGAGAGAGAGAAAGAGAGAGAGAGAGAGAGAGAGAGAGAGAGAGAGAGAGAGAGAGATACTAACAGCATTACAACCAAATCACGAATTCCAAAGCAAGCCTGAAAAGGGTCTTTCTCTTCACCGTCTCCAACATCCAAATTGTGCGTGACAAACAGGAAAGAAATAACAAAACTCAAGGGTGGAAAATTAAAGATAGCATTTTTTTTCTTTTTCCTATTCACCCACATCAGACACATGGTTTTAGCGGTCCGTCAGACTACAGCAAAGACCCCTGGGATGGTTTCTGAGACACATTTAAAATGGCTCCGGAACGTTCTAAAGCTCAGGAGGGATGCTGGGTAAAGCCAAGATTGCCCCCAAGTCACTGCCCCCGGTGTCGTGGGAATAATGGTGCCCCTGTATTTTTCGGCAGCCTGTTTAATTAACGCAGACCCCTGGCATCTCCTGACTCTCCCAGTCAGGACAGCTCCGGCAACAAAGCAACAACAAGCAGCAATCAAACTCCATAACGCCATGCTACGCGCTAATCCCAGCGTAGCCGCGCAGCATTCCTGCCCTCCGCGACGTGACAACAGGCAGCGCGCCATGAGAGAAAGCAGCAGGGGCAGAGGGAAGGGGGCAGAGCCAGTGAGGTGTTGAATGGCGGGCAAAGGGCAAAATCAAAGGCATTCTCTTTTGATTGAGCGGGCCAGACCTTTCATTACATAGGCACAAATACTTTATGTCCCTCAAAAAGTCTCTGCAGTCAAAAAAAAAAAAAAGGCTTTCTACGTCTCTCTCTCTCTCCCTCTCTCTCTCTCTCTCTCTCTCTCTTTCATTTTTTCTTTCTGTCTTTCTCCTTTAAGATCCCTGTGCTTTCAGCTCAGCCAGTGTTATGTCCGTCACAGCTAGGGCCTCAAAAAAAAAAAAAGGGGGGAAAAAGGCCTGTCATTAAAGCACTTCCTGTCCGTTCCGTTTTCACAGCAGATTTAACAGAGCTGCAGATACGTCGCCCTTGGCAACAGGAACAGCATTTCCTGTAATAAATGAAAAAGATGTGAGACGTAGAGGGGCCTGAGAGCTCTGACTAATGTAGCCTTAGACCTTAAAAGAATACGCCAATGGTTACGCCACTGGACGGAAAGAGTGACATGTGGCCGGGCTTTGAAAGCATTTCACCAAATGACAGCTCTTGACCCAAGAGCGAGTGCTCCCTGTATGGACACAGGGACAACCGCTCTCTCAACACTATTCTAATTTTATTAGGCCGCCAAACATTTGACAGACTGTGGAGTCAGATCATTCATCTGTAAAGAAACACACACACACACACACGCACAAAGCTATTCTGAGAGCAATCCATAAGTGTGTACTAAAGCAGACAGTGTAACGCAATAGCTACTCCACCTGTGGAAAAATTAGCTTTGATTGTTCTCAAAGAGCAGGCAGAATTTGAGACCTGATGAATGACTTGGTCCGTCCAGCTCTGTCCAGAAACAATACTGTCAGCAAAGTTCTGTCTCACCATAAATTCTCCTATTCACCGTCCATTAGCACTCTCTAACAGTACATCTGTGTATCCAACAAATCTCATTCATTACTAGATAAAGGGCCAGGACTCTGCTACAGTCAGTTCACCACTAACAACTGATCTGGAATCAGTTTTCCAAGCACTTTGTCACTGATTCATTATATAAATTGCCATGGGGCTGATGTTTGTCCACTCCCTTGAACACCTGGACCTCCCCCTCAGACGGTCCACAGACAGCTGTCCAACCCCAGCCCAGAACAGACAGGATACATGCAGAGAGTTCTGAGTTGCGGCCAGGCTCCGCAGCACTGCATAAACACACACTCACACACTTTGGACCTCTGCCATTTTCCCACACATGCTAAAGTGCTTTGACATCCGTCCTGAGGGATAACCAAGGGTTCTCTGTCTTTGTTAAACAAAACACAAAATTTCCACTTAAGACATGTTTTAACGTAGACCGTGTTCACGTCTTCAGGAATGTATCTCCAAATACTTTAGCGGTCAAACAAAAACGAAAATCGAAATAAAGGGTACTTTTAGGTGTTGAGGATATTAAAATAAATTTTTAAAACGACTCTTTAGTTTGGAGGAGGAAAACATCTGTGACAACATTAACTTCACTATTTGGCAAACAGCTGTATAATAGATGAACATCAAAACAGACCACCACAAACATTAGCACACAAACTGTTCTAAGATTTTTTTTTTAGATCATTTACACTCTGTGACTGTCATTCCATTTGCTCAGTTAGGGCAGATGTTTCAGATGCTCTGATCATTACATGTTGGTTACACCATAATGACATGCAGGAACACTTTAATGACAAGAATGAAATAAACCATAACAGAGACATAGCGTCTATAGAGGAGCAGAGTTAAGTCTTTATGCAAGTCAAAGTAGCAGTACAGATAAGCTGAGTTTTGGTACCTCTAGTCATCCACAGGTCACTGCTGTAATCTCTCTATAAGTCCTGTTGTAATTGCTTGTGTCTTGTCGGTGCAATGGTGAGCGTTTCAGCCTGTGTCAATTCCTTGCTCCTTCCTGTCAATCAGCAAGCCTCTCTGTGCCTCTCTCTCTCTCCCTCTCTCCCTCTCTCTCTCTGTCTCTCACTCTCTCTCTCTCTCACTCTCACTCTCTGTATCTCTCTGTCTCTCACTCTCTTCCCTCATTCCTTTGTGCTGTATGTTTCTATTCTCCTTCAGCTATCCTCTACTCCAGATGTCCTAAACCCCTCCTCTACGCTTGTTCGGCACAGCTGGATGGAGTGCAGTCTGAAGCCCCCTCCTCTTCCCTCCCCCCCTGTGTGTGTATGTGAACGAAGGACCATGTGAGCCTCTGGATACCCCACGCTCCTCTGACCATCCATCACATTCTCACAGCTGGAGAAGCAACCTGCCTGCCAGTCTGGAGCCAGACGGTGACAAAACTCAGTCACTTACTTCACACACGCACACACACACAGACACACATACACACACACTGTCTCTCTCTCTCTTTCTCACTCTGTTTCTTTCTGTGTGTACATTGGGTGGTGGATTGGACAGAACTGTACCCCTTTCAAATCTGTTTTAAGTTGAAGCATGTGCCGCCTTAAAGGCACAAAGTGTCATTTTGGCCACGGCTGAAGCTGGCTATTAAACAACAGAAACAACTCTTAAAGTGTTTACAGGTCCCTGTCTCTGGTTCGCTCCCTTTGCTCACCCGGGCTCTGCAGTGCAGTGCAGAGCTGAGAGGGAAAGAAAAAAGTACCCTGATGGGAGGAAAGAGAGAGAGAGAGAGAGACAGACAGACAGACAGACAGACAGACAAGTGGGTAAGAGTCCGGCCCACGTTGCTTCGGGCACACTCCCAGGAGTCCTCGCTCCTCTGGGAATGAGGGCTGAGGTGGGGCGGCAGCCCAGTGGAAGAGCAGGGCAGGTGGGGGCGCGAGACACACGCCCCCAGCGTGAGAAAGGCCTCACTGAGGAACAACCATAAAACACTTGAACTCCTTGCCCTCGGGGCCCAGGGCCAGCTTAATTAACTGGGCCTGAGCAGAGGCAGACAGACGGGGGATGGACAGCCATTTGGTCTGAATCAGCGCTGTACCTGAGAATACATATATATTCTACACATGAAACACAATGACCTCAAAGCTGCTGAAACAACACTAAACCTTTAGGAGTTCTCTGCTCCTCTTGCACCTTTAAAGCCGTTCTTCAAAAACAGTATTTGTTCTCAGCTCGATCTTCTGTGGTTAAATACAAAACAAATAACGAACAGGCTAACAAACAAACAAAAGGTAGAGTGCCCCAAATCACAAATTAGTCAAGAGATTCGACCAGATCAATGGCAGTTCATTATGTAAATGTACGTCTCACAAGTTTGCCTGGTTTCAATATTACGTCTTCTTTTCTGTAATCAGAAATTTCTTTGTGTCCGCCAACAGAGGGCAGCCAAGAGCCAGCGACAGACGGCCAAGAACCAACTCACACCGGACACTCTCAGGATCTCCTCAGAAGTTTTTCGTTTGTTTGTATATGATTAACAAATCTTCACTGAATTGTAAAACTAGGGTCAAGTAAGCTTCATTAGTATCATAAAGCAAATTTCTTCACCAATTTTTAAATCACATTAGAACCCACAGGTTAAATATACTAAAAGCTACGAGGTACGTTTGCCTATACATTAACAGTCGACCAAACTGTTTTTCTGTTTTCTTTCTTTAGTCTTCTTTTTCTTTTTTTACTGTGAACAACCTGGATACTATGAGGGGAGGCAGACACAACTGAACGCACCAGGCTGGCGTGGTGCCTTTGGACACCGAGCAAAGGCCAACGCTTGACTGACTTCGCTGACTAATGACCGTTGAAATAGTGGATATGAATCTGTACAACTCTGCCACCAATCCTATAACCTCCCCGCTGTTGAGCAACAACGCGCATGCCCTGGCAGCTCAGACATGTTCCGCAGCCTCGAAGCTTCATGACTGAAGCATCTCCTATATACACACACACACACACACACACACACACTGTCACGAACGCTGAAAACAGAACGGACACGGCCCATACACAAACAGAGAAACACGCGAATCAGGCAGGGATGTGAGCCGTGAGAGGACATGTCATTAAGTCAGACGTTGTTTGCTAGAATGTGTTATTATAGTCCTCGCATGCTTAACAAGTATGCTGGCCTTATGCTACACGCCCGTTCTTATTCAACAAGCAAAAGCAACACGCGTGCGGAAAATTACTTCAAAATTCTTGTCCTAATAGAAGAATTAACTCTGGCGAACCGCAAGCAGTTGTCGTCCGTCAGTCTGCGAATTTACACTTAGAAATTCTTTCTTTCCCCCACTGTGCCGGACCCCCACTCTCCAAAACCGCAGTTTCTGAACCGTAAGTTTTGAGAATTGTTTGAGTCTTGCTCGATTCCAAAAAGCCCACACAGGCAATAAAAGATTCTAATGTATTTGTTTCAGATTCAAGCGACAAGAAACAGCATACAAAGATATAGTAAAGGATTTAATGTCTATTGATTTAATCAAAACTGAGTATGTGCGCCGTCATTAGAGCGTTTATTTATTAATCTGAATGTGGGTCAAGCACAAGGTAGCGTATGTTTCAATACATACAAGTACAACGGTGAATCAGCGCACGTGAATCATATGTGTTTATGTTCACAGATCACAACATTTTACATGACCGACTGTTCATTCTGTGTTGAAGCAAACCATGGAATCAACCATGACTGACTCTGCGTGAAAATATTCTGCAAAATATGTGGGGGGAAAAACACAATTATTTAAATGTCAAATTCCGAGAGATAAATCATTTGTTGTCATTCAGTGAAGCATTTTCCATGGTAACCACTGTGATTAAGGGAAAAAAAGAGAGAGAGATAATCCCACAGTGATGAAGTAAAACACACCTGCTTTTATGCTGTGTGAATGACAGAGAAATCCACAGCTGACTACAGAGACAGCGACTGAGAGAACTTTAACAGAGAGAAAAGTTGATTTACAGTGGGAAGTGCTATGGCTGGGAGAAGAAAGAGGATTGTCCATGTCCAACTGTGTGTGTGTACGTGTGTGTGTGTGGGTGGGTGGGGGGGGGGGGGGGGGGGGGTAGGTGTTCAGAAATGCGATGTTTTACAGCCAAGGAGGTTTTTTTGAGAACTTTTCATATAAAACCAATGGTAGTTTTTTTTTTTTAGGGGTGAATGGCAAGCTTTGACTTAGACCATATGACAAAGTGCAATGTCAAAAATATTAGTAGAACGGGCTGGTAATCCGATTCTTATGCATCCCTGTAGTAGATTTAACTCAGACAAAAGCCCATACCACACCTGAAGCATACGCTTCTTCAGTCACGGCACAAAGCCCAGTTCGTGGAGAAGCGAGAGATGATTCTTGGAAAGGAATCCTGAAACAGCTGCTAACGCTTAGGCCCCAGTGAGGCGAGAGAAGCTAGCTACACAAGCACTGTAAACCTGAGTGCAAATCCTCAGGTTAACCTTAAGATTCAGTTTCTACAGGGTAATGCTGAATTCCTGCTGTGACTCAGTCTGATCTGCTCCATGTTCAGCAGGTGAATCAGCTTCACAGCAATGAGCTAACACAGAGGCAAGAGTCAAGAACGAACATGCCTCTGCATTCAAAAGTCCTTACAAATTAGCCAGGTTTCCAACACATACTGGAGTGAGTAATAGCCAGTCTGTGTGGTAACATTCCTGCTGTGGGTTTTTTTTTTTTTGTTTGTTTTCTATGCCATTTAGAAGGCGCTCAGTCAAAGAGGACACGTCCCTTTCCTTCACACCTCTATCTTTCTGTCTAAACAGTTTATAGAAGAGTATTAAAGAGATTAAAAGTTAAGAGATGATAGCACTCAGCCAAATAAACCATGCGTGCTTGGTGTTCACACAGAGAGCTGCATCACATGAGTTTGAATCATAAGATTTTAATATAGAGAGACTCATTCATTTATGAGTCTCTGAGCTAGTGCCTCTGTGGCAGATGGGGCCTCAATTTGACCCCCTGAGGCAACAAGCTGAGATATTCCCAATGTTTTTATAAACTCTTGGAAAATCTCCTAGATGCACAAAAAGAAAACCAGCTGTAAGTTTCCACGGGGCGTCGAGTAACGCACAGGCTGGCTCACGTAAAGGTTCCGAAATTCAAGAACAGGCCGATAACTTGAAAGGTGACATTGTAAAGAGGTGAATTTTCGAGGCTTTTTAGAAAATCCAGTATTGCACCTCAAATGGAACCAACTGTCATGGCACTAAAGAGAGAGTGCACAGTAAGGAGAGGGAGCAGGGGAGAGAGAGAGAGAGAGAGAGAGAGAGAGCTCTCTGCACAAAAAACACCACCAACCATTTAAGAGAGACGTGGGGGTTGACACGTACCACTGGAAAGAACAGTTTAAGGTTTCATTGAAAAATTCTTGAGAAAAACACACCGCTGTGCCAAACTAACGAGAGCGGCTAGCCGTGCGCTTCTCCTACCTCGTTCTATTTTCTTCAGCAGCTGTTGCCTAGCGATGATCCGGGCCAGACGCAGTCCGGAGCGTCTGTGGTGGCTGTCGAGCCTCAGGTATATATCCTGGGTCTCTGGGGTCATGCTTCCCAGGCACTCGCTGTCCGGAGACTCGTCGGGAAGTTTCATAAGCATCATCTTCCTCGGTCAGAGAGCTCCCAACAAATACTCAGACACAAACCCTTGGCTTTATCTATGAGAGAGAGCTGAAGACATGCATACAGCTCACGCTCAACACGCTCTCACATTCCACTCTGTCTTCCTGACAGTCATTACAACCCACAAAGACTCACAGACACAGCCCAGCTGTCTGTTTTCCCCAACTACCAGGCATTCATTTAAAGACCATAAACACACATGCACCTACGTAACGCACCTCTTATCCTTGGATAAGTGGTAGACTTGACTCTCCTCTGCATTGCCCGCCTCCTTGGTCATGTGACCAGGAGCAGAGCCAATAAGGATGCCGGGGGAAATCTGGGAGCACTGCCTAACCGACTGAATTTGAGCCAAATGCGTGCTTTTCACCAGAGTACTTCAGGCCAAACGGGAAATTCACACAACAGCAGAATAACTCCACTGAGTACGTGGTGTGTGTGTGTGTGTGTGTGTGAGTGAAAGAATGTTAGAGAACGTAGCTGTGTGTAAGGGTGTGTGTGTGCGTATATGTGTGTGTGTGTGTGTGTGTGTGTGTGCCGCACGCGTGTGTGTGTGTGTGCATGTGTGTATGTGTTTCAGCTAGGCAAGGAAAAGACAATAGACCAAGGTTTGGGCCTGGAAAAAAATACTCTCTCCAGGATCCACCCAACATCTCACAAGAAACTTCAACACAGAAAGAAAGCAAACAGTATGTTTGAGCTGATCTCCAGGTAACCCTGACATCTTCCCTCATAACAGCCAGTTCACACATAGACTAAAGAGTATCTATGTCCAGTAATGATAAGCATTTGCAGATTACAAATACAGTAATATCAAATGTGTCCTCATAAAAAGAATGAACCATCTGTCACATTAATCCGAGAGTCAGTGAGACAAACGGTCAGTGAGGAGTATGGAATGAATGAAGCAATGCCAACAATAAGGGTGTGCTCGAGAGATGTAATGGTTCTGTACCAAATCACCAAAACTGTGGTTCTGCAGTCCTTGGATCAGTTCACGTGTGTAGTGGACTATGTGTCTAATTATTGTTTTTTTTTTCCCTTCACCTCAGCTCTGTGAAGTGAAGTTTTTCTTCATGCCAAAGCGCAGTGAGCACATATTCTTATTATAGGAGAACTTCGCTCACTCTTTGTGCTTCTGATTATGAGGAATAACATTAATCCATAATTTGAAGCTAGTACACTTTTCCTTTTTCCTTTCATTTCTCATTGCTTACCACGTGGTGCGCATATGCTTTAAGTGAGTGGAGTATTAGAACCGCTTTAATGACAATAGCGACCGAAGAACCGTTTTAAATTACAACAAAACACATGGTGTCATCACTCAGACCATAAATAATAAAAGTTATCATGGAACATATAAGCGAACAAAGTGGATCTAATCTCTTGGATTCTCTAAACGGGAATTCGCTCTTCTTATATAGAAGTAGCTCCACATTGGTCTGAAAAGAGCTGGGGCAGTTGGTTATCATTCTGCAGCTGTCATGTGTTTGCAGTCATTTTCTTAATGAAGATCCTTAAAAGATACTGATGTTTAGGTTTCTTCCACGCCCTCTCCTGGAGAGCCCAAAATAACCGTTACTCCAGTTATGTTTTCTTAACCTCATTTTCTAAAAGAAGAACCTTAAAATACAAAGTAACGGAGATTCATTTTCTCGTATTCTCATTTTTTGAAGAGCTTGGTTGCCGTTTGTATTCAATTTGTTCTTTTCGTGTCAAATTTGCATATGTGTTAAGTTAAAAAGAAAGAAAAAAAAAAAACATCAGTTTTGAGTTGGTTCGATTTTCTGTCAGGCCAAACCATGATACAAACTAAACCACGGCCCAGACACTGAGGTAGAGACCGAGAGGTCAACAGAGGGAACTGTTAGTCCTCCAGTGTACACCCACAGAATCATACAAACACACATACACACACTACATTCATCGAAACTGACATGGATCAGGTGATGGTAACATACCACACAAAACCTTTCACCTGTCAAAAGGTCTCTGCATGCCTGCACAGTAGAGAGGAAGTCCATACAGGAAAATATATTACGTTAAAATTACAACTATACTTATATGACCAAAAAAAAAAAAATCCACTTCATTTATTTTACAGAGCCTTTTAGCTTTCGGAGGCCAGCGTTCAGTGGTGAACGGACCCTGGTACAATTCCCAAAGTCAAATCCCAGACCAGTGTTCCAACATCCCTCTAATATTGTTCCTCCTCTTCTCCGCCCTGGCCTTTCAGCCTCCGAGCTGAGAGCTGAGAAGAGCGTGAGGGACTCAGGAGCTGACATTGCACTGGCCTACTTTTCTCACCAAGTTCCTGAACCACCCCCTCTCCCCCACCCCCTCCCTTTGCCTGTCCGCTGCACGTTTTTCAGGGTAAACTGGGTTAAGGAGATCCCTGTAGGGGAGCTAAGGGCTCATTCGCATTCTTCAGCGAAAGACCTGGTTCTGTGGTACGGCAAGCTGGAGCCTCACATCACATGTTACCCCACCCACCCAGGCCCCCCCCCCCGCCCGCCCTCCGAGCGGCTCCTGGACGGAGTCAAACCCGGTCACAGACGCCGTGTTCCCCTGGAGAACGCCAAACACGTGAGAAATGCACAGCAGAACCTCTGAGTCAGGCCACTGCCCTGAAAAGAAGGCCAGATCAGCTGTGCTAGACTGGCCCATAGTGACGTCTTCATCGTTAATGTGGGGTAGGGTTGGCACACTGAGACCCACAGGTGCAGAGCGCGGCAACGACCATGAAGGCAGGCTGTGTAGCGGGTGCCAAAACGAGTGGCAGCTGACACTGTGTGTGTGTGTGTGTGTGTGTGTGGGTGTGTGTGTGTGTGTGCACATATACAATATAAGTTCATCTCTTGTTAACCTTTTTCCCCTATCTTTGCGCTTTTAAACGACTGACCCCTAGTGGTAGCAAAGGGGAATTAGAGGTGAAAGTAATTCATTACTCTCTCAGGCCAGCTGTGTTCCTGCCGGCTCCTTTCACCCATCTGCTCAGCATTTCTCCCGTCACTGACAATTCCGATACCCCTGAAAAGGCAGAAAAGCCGCTAACAACACATTAAGAACTCAGCGCTGTAGCCGTAAGAACTTACACCCCCAATGAAAATTAAATCCAGGCTACATGATAATACACCGTTGCTTTACGCTTTACAATCTGCAACCAACAAACACAACAACTCCCTCAATCCTGCTGACAGTACAAGTCCCACGATCACCCTCCCTCCGTACGTATACAGAGTTATAAAAGAAGTCAGCAAATGGTTCGGATTAAAGGAATACAATGTGACGCCTATAAATAAAACACAATGGAGACCACATATGTGGAGGACCAACAGTTACTTCCAGTAACACTGTTGGAAAGTGGTTTAATGATTCTCCTTAATTAAGTGGGTGTGACAAAGGTGGGTTTGTGCTGTAACCAAAAAGGAGAGTATTCATACAACCATCTCTCGCTCTCTCACACACATTTAGCTACTTACTACAAGGAGTTTCTGTATGACTTTTACAGAAAACGTTATCTTAAAAAAAAAAGTGCGTTCATAGAAAGTTGTAAAACAATGTGATTAAAAACATCAGGGAATAAAGACTCAAGTTGTGACAGAGACGACAGAGAAATGAACTGGTTCATCCAAGGGTTGTGGATACGAAGCAAAATCTTACAGGATATTAACTGGAAGTCCGAGGAATATTCTGTCATGGCTTGCTCCTTGACGTATACTTTATAGGCTAAACATGCTGATGAAGACTAACTGCTTTTTGAGTAAGCTATCTGAACACTTCATCGGAATGCAGCGCCTTTAATTAACTTAAAAGCCAGACATCTCAATAATTGCATTTTGAACTGAGCCAGAGTGTTCCGGACAGACCCAGAGTCAGTGTTCAGGGTATTAAATCATTAGGCGAGCGGAGTTCTGATGCACGAATACAGTAAGATGGTTGGTAAACGACTGTGTGAATTAAAATATGCCACTCATCCAAAATTACCGAGCTGCCCACGTCTTAGCGACTCAGTTACAGAGGGTTACTGAAGTGCCAAGGGCAGGCATGTGAGAAACGCTCTGCATTTGACAACGTTAACTTTAACTTGACCTTCCCAAAACAGCAGTCAGTAGATCGACCATAGACTGTAAGCTTCGGCAGAGAGTTGCCATTGTCGCAACAAGCATCACAAACTATTACGATACGCAAAGTTAAATAAAACGATATATGCTTCGCTTGCAACTGACCTGCAAGTCGTCTCTCCCGGACATTTCTCCACAGTAAATCCCATGCCTTCGAGGTGGAGTCTCGCAGCTGTTCGCTGATTGACCGCCGTAGCTGCAGTTTCGTTGTCTTTCGTTTCGTTGTCATTTTAAATCGTTAGACATTGTACACGAGCTCCGGCATCCACACCAAACCGTTATTCCGTTGTTGGACCCCACTATAACGTTGCCGCAATGATCGTCACTCCACCTGATTCGCGGCGTTGCGTCACCTTGCACCAAGCGCGGACGGAGCTAGGTTATATGTTGCTTAAAGACAAATATATGACAGCAAAACTTGAATCTGTATGCCTCATCGTTATTTATGGAGACTTTCTTTGTTTGACATTCCTCATTAGGATTGTACAGTGAGAATCGCTCAGGCGGAGATTAGATGGCTGTTTGGAGTTGCTACCTCTGTTGCCTATGCGGAGAGGTTTTCGGCTGGGCGCTCTCTCTCTCTCTCTCTCTCTCTCTCTCCCTCTAACACCCGCACGCACACACCCCTTAATAGACTGTTACTGTTACAGCCTCAGAAAAACACATAGGCTTGACTGAATCAAACGGTTATATTTATTATGATCAAATTAAATTAGGTTGCAGAATTGCTTCCTTCTTTCATTTGGCTGAAATGTGCTTTCTTGCTTCCACTTTCCCTATCCTTTGATTTAAAAACGAAAGATAAACAGCAGTTTTAAACTGCGGAAGGCTTAGTAATGAGACAATTTAATTACATCTTGTTAAAACAGATTAACATACTTCTGATTATGCCTCCCCGCACATCCATATTTTAGTCTTACTAAAGCATTCTGGTTGCGATAGTTCTCACGCAAACAACTAATTGCCTTATTCCAGATAAGATAACTGCGGGAAATAACCTATCACCAATCCCCAACTATTGGAGTGATAATGCAACACAATTTTTGGCATTTCGAACTGAAGGGGACAAAATCTAGCTGTTTCGAAACCCAATTTTTTTTAAGTATGTTCTTTTCGAAAATATTCAGAATCGATATGTGTTTGCACTCAGCCGTCGATTTGTTGAAATCCGTCTTTTTGTTGTTTCGTATGGGCTTATAGTTTATACGTTTTAATATGGATCAGATCGGCTGCTGACACGTTTAAAGAATGGGGGGGGGGGCTTTAACTTTCACTACAAGCGTTATTAGGACTAATTTGGACATTAGCTCAGTTCCCTTACAGGGGAGCCCCCAGTCAGGAAGCTTTCCGTTGAAGATTTATGTCAGTGGGTTTTGGTGGTGACACGACCGCTGGGAGGTGACGAGAGAAGGGGGAAGAAAGCCAATACAGTAGTAATGCAGCGAGTCCTATCAACAGGTCAGTGACTGGTGTGGAGCCATTAAACCGGATATGTGAAAGTACCATAGCAAGCTTGAACTGTTCCGACCCCCTGCCCCGGCGCAGCGAACGTATGTATGCCTCCGTGACTTACAATCTGCAGAGAAACGATCGCTCACGCATGTGAGAGCACCAAAAATAAAACCAAGCTGTAACTTTACTCTAGGGAATAGTGGGTATGGAGCCAAGGTGGCGCTTGAAGGGTCTCTGTTAAACCAAGCCCCCTGAGTCCAAGAGTTGATATTCGCACACATGATGACAAAACGTATTTGTTTAATGCCCTAAATGCAGCAGAAATGTCGGGGAGAATACACAGATAGTTCTTCCTGCACGTAAAAGAGAAATTTAACCATGCCCAATACAAATACTAATGGAGGAGTTGAAGTCACCACTGACGGAGAGAGCTGATCAATGAAGTAAAAAAAAAAAAAGAGAGAGAGAGAGTCAGAAAAGTGAAGGAATGCTATTGTTGCACAGGTAAATACTATCCGAATAACTGCATACTACAAATCCTCTATGGATTTGAGACAGTGTCACTGGAAGGTGTCAGTAAGGAACAAGAATTCCCACTGTTTCTAAGCATAGCAAAGGTGGGTTGTTGCTGTTCCATTCTTGACAAGCCCTAATTCGTCCAAGTTTTACCAAAGAGTCACATTTTGTGTTTAGACATCACTTCAAATTACCATGGTTATCCTTCTGATGGATGCTCCCAAATACTCATAGGTCTTATGCATGTTGAGGTTAACACTGAGTCACCAGGGCCCCCTCGGTAACCCTCATGAATATTCATAAGAGGCCAACGTTTTTTTTTATTTCTGAGAGTGTTGTTCACTTCTGGCATCCATACTGTTTTCTTACATTGTCCGCATTCACTTATAGAAAACATTATGACCGAAAAGGGCATCGGACCCTTGGGGCCCAATCACAGACAATCGGGACACCAGCTTCCCAGATCTTTCAGAAGGAGCAGCCAATCAAAACAGTGGGCCTTGTTTTTGTGAGCAAACATGCCACTGAGTATGGGCGTGTAATAGGATGGAAAGAGGATAGGGTAACGTTTACAGAGTCAGTGGTCAAGGGGATTAACTTAAGTGCTGTGTGACTTTGAGTTTTCAGTTCTCAGTGAGACACAGCAGTGGTTTTATTTCTCTCTCTCTCTCTCTCTCTCTCTCTCTCTCTCTCTCTCTCTCTCTTTCTCTCCCACTCTCTCTTTTTTCTGCAGCCTTCTGCAATACTGGGTAATCAAACATTTGGATTCTGTTTCAGATCCCCAAAGCTCTGGACCACACAATACGAGCTCTGAAAAGCCAAAGTCAAAGCCCCTGTGAGCCTGTGTCAAGAGCTTTTCTGCCTATCGCACCTTGTAAATGAATGACGAGAAGTAACTACGTTTGGCGTTAAGTCCTTTCACTAACACGGTCCCATCACACACACGAAAAAAAAAAAAAAAAGAAAGAAAAAAAGACCCGGAGTGTGTCAGTGAGAGATTCACCAGCAGTCAGATTCACATCAGCAGCAGCAGCGTCTGTTCCCAGCAATCCCTAAACCATTGACAGATGTGTTGGCCAGAAAGGGTTCGGCACTGTCAATCATTAAAGAACTGAGATAGTTCAGTGACCAGCAAAGAATGCGAGGTTACAAGAAGTGATGGACCAAACAACAACAACAACAACAACAACAACAACAAAACAACATCGTCAGCAATAAAAACTTAGATCAACTTTCCCAGGGGATGATCAGCCGTATGTAAGCTACTAGGTACTCTCCATTACGATGACCTCATCACAGGACAAAAAATTTCCCTGAAAATTCCCATCAAAATCAATGAAAATGTCATAAACAGAAGACAGAGATTACATTTGCTCATAAAAGTTCATAAAGCTCACAGAGTTCATAAAACGGTGTGCACACACACCTAAATACAAAATACACCAGATGGAAACAGAAAAAAAAAACTTTGAAGGCAATGAAGAGGACAGATCATCTACACTATGTCTATAGAGTAGACATCTGAATGACTAAGCAACAGATCAATGCGTCCTAATCAAATCTATGCAAACGATGCAGCTAGGCTCAAGTCTTAGAGTCTTAGACTCCTGATTATCTGATGATCTGGATGTGGTCTTACCCTTTTTTGGGGAGGGGGAGAGGGGGGGGGGTTGTTTCTCTCTCTCTCTTAACAGAGATGTTTTGTTACAGAGGATGGCAAGCGGAGTGCTGTGACCCTGAAAAACTCGGTTTGCCATGTCAGACGGGGTCACGATAACTTTAGTGTCACAGGTACACGCTTTTTAGACAAGATTAACATGGATATGTACACTGTAGCTGTTTGCAGAGGGGGGGGGAACAGAGATATAGAGTGTGTAGTGCACAAATATTTGCAGTTTTTCTTTCTTTCTCTTTTTTTTTTTTAAACCAATCCGTCAGTGAAACCTTGAAAACCAACACATTAGGCTAAGCTATAGCATTTTTTTTTTGCCATTAACAATACACTCCAACCTAGCTATGCTCCCATTTTCGCTTTAACAAATCGTTATGTTAACAAGCTGACTTGACATCCAGTCATTCAGTCATTGTTTTAATGAACAATTTTTATAACACATCAAATCTGTGCTGTCAGAGAACTCATGCATTAGAAGAAGACTCTGGACTGCACATGTGTGGTTCCGTCCACAACGTTCATTAGAACCTCTGTAAAAATGTCAGGAAAGTTCTGGAGCCATCCAGAGGTTGCCCTCCACGCAGCCCATCCTCAAGGCTTACGAGAATCAACAATAACATGCCGCCACATTGTTTCCACTCCCACAAGCTATTTTAATTGGTTCCTGAAGCATTTAATAACAGCAGAGATTACTATCGAGAGATGAGGATTACAGAGGGGCAAGGCGGCCGTCCCGGTGGAAGGGGCTCTCGGGGTTTTGAAACAATAGCTAATGGATACGCAGGGTTGAGCAACGGCAGACATGAGAACGCTTTTCCTCGCAAGCGCAGCCTACTTGTTTGTATTGGCCACCCAGACCAAAATATCTCCGGAGACTGTGGAGGAGACAGATCCTCAAAGATCAATTCAGCTCTCTCCAGAAGCTTCCTCAGGCTAGATGAAACTATTAAGCTGCGTTTAGGGCTTTCTCACAGATATAAGCAAGCCGAAGGAATTAGAAGCACTTGTTTGGTGCTGGGGGAGAAATGTAAACTACTATAAAATGTAAACTCTCTCATGGTGGAGCACTAATAGGGATTCCTTTTAATTTAAAGCACATGGACAAATACTTGATTTGTCCTTTTGCGACGTCCTGTGAGCGGCTAAAACAGGCAAAAAGAACACAAAATAAACAGACACACACATACACACACGCACACTCACACACACGGGCAGTTTCATTTATCCTGAATTCATATTCCATTAGGTTGTATTACAGAGGCCTGTTTATGTATTTGCTGTTTACCCTGCAATGAGAGGAGTCTGTATTCAGGCTCTGTTTCTGCATAGGTAGGCTACAATGCTGTCTGGCCCATAAATAAACACAGACAGTCTAATACAGCCATTCGGTCTTGATTTCTGTGCCAACCACAAAGTTAGCATCTGCAAAGCACTCAGCAAGGGGCCCTAGCATCCACAGCAGGTCTGGAGAAAAGGGGAGAAAGTGAGAGAGAGAAAGATAAAGAAAGAAAGCAAGAAAGAGAGAAAGAAAGAAAGAAAGAAAGAAGGAAAGAAAGAAAGAAAGAAAGAAAGAAAGAAGGAAAGAAAGAAAGAAAGAAAGAAAGAAAGAAAGAAAGAAAGAAAGGGGTTGGGGGGGGGGGGGGGGGGTCACTGTAAAATGTTAGTGTAATCTTCCTAGATTTCCGGCGGAGATGAACTCATTGAACTGTTGGCTTGGGATAAGAACACATGTTTACATAAGTCTCCTAAAAAAAGGACCTAATCCATTTATCATTTGCTTTATTAATGGAGGTTGCAATCCGACATGCAGCTATAACAGCTTTATTTCTATCAATCCAAGAACTGACATGGAAGATGAAGACTGAAGAAGGAACCCCCCCCCCCCCCCCCCCCCCGCAAATCCAAGTTTCACGACGGCACGATTAAGTTGGATCCTTTACAGAATCTAAGATCTTAATTTGGGTCTTTTACTGCATGTTAAAAATCTCTGCAACTGTTTTTTCAATCACAAGCACAGCCAGAGTCAGCTATCAGCCCTCCCCATCATCACTTCTACAGAACATCAAATACAGGGCACTGTGTGCCACGAATAATGAAATAAGCGCTCGAATATGATACTGCTTCGTCCTTGGTTTGTCTGTGTTATTTCTGAAATAGCTGAGAGTAATTGTGGAACAGCTGACGACGGAAAGAAGAGGGGCAGAAAAACACCTCTCTGGTCCATGAGCGTCTTTCGTGATCTCCGCACCGACAAGACATCTTGAGTCAAGCTCTTACCAGAACATTCTGTACTGGATTCCACAATAAGCGCACGGGGCAACGGTACTGATGACTGTCATTTAACTTTAAAAACACATTGAGTGCTCTTGTCAGTGCCATTGTATTCTAGGGATCTGGGCTCAGAGCGCTTATTCCAAATGAGAAGGGAAGAATTTGAGCCTGACGTACGTCGCGGCTCTGAGACACTGACGCTGAGTCAACATGTCATTCTGTCAAAAGGGGAAACGCGGAACTTTTCACACACTGCCCATATTTGAACAACCATTTCCATGGCATGCAAATTTTTCAGATATATTTACATCAGTCAACTACTCTTGACCGGTGCTTTCTTTCTGTTGTTTGCATTTTGATATACAGAAAGGATATTAATATGCACTTCAGTGAAATAACTTTAGAACCTGCCATATCAGAGATAGATCAGTGGTAACAGAGGCAGCTGTAGTTCAATCTCTTGTGAGAACGAATGAGAAAACAGTATAAACACAACCTTTTTACCGGTTTGGATTCATCTGTTTGAAATGGCTATAGTTGAAACAACATGGAAAATCAATGTAGTTTTCAGTGCATTTTAGGTTACCACTGAAAACACTGAAGTGTTTTGCCAAAAAATACAGGAAAATGAACATTTGAAAATACCATATACAGGAAAAAATACAATTCAAAACACCATTTCGAGTACCGAAAGATTAAAAAATATTGGTTATAAAGAGCCCACAGGTTAAAAGGGGCAACAGTTCCCTTTAAGGGCGAGGGCTTGCCTTTGTGGACCAGAGATTTTTAGGCTGTGGTTCTGAGAAGTTTGCTGTCCTTTTGCCAGTTTGGGACGTGAAAACCAGTGCCACCCAAGTGGGCGAAACCAGGTGCTGCTCTCGTCTGGAAAAAAAGCTCTGATGCCAACTGTGCTGTCTGATGCCAAGTGCGGTTGGGTACACGGGGAAGAAAAAAAAGGAGAAGAAGAAAAACGGGCCACATGCAGGCGTCAGAATGAGCTGCGAATATGCAGTCTAATTAAAAGTACACCACAAAATCCATCGCACGGCACAAGTCATTAACGAGGGAGCCTTCGTTATGCAAGTAACCAAGTTAAATCCTTCTGGAATCAGTCTGGACTTGACCCCACTTGTCTGTTTTTTATGTAGCCTCTCTCTCTGTCTCTCTCTCTCTCTCTCTGCCTCCCACTCTCTCGTTCTTACTCTCTCTCTCTCTCTCTCTCTCTCTCTCATTTGGCCTCATCATGCCTGTCCATCTCTCTTTCATAAATAGGTATGGAATGATAATATTGTGTTGCAGTTATTTCCATTACTGTCTGGAACTTGTGTCCTTCAGACGTACTGTGCTTTTTCAGTGGGGTGCAGGGAGAGTTTTCATCAGACGTGAATACCACACAGAGCATTATGGTAGATTACATGTGCGCGAAGCTTACGTGCTTACACACACACACACACACACACACACAGACACGGACACACACACACACACACGGACACACCCCTGCTATGTATGCATGTTCCCAACGCCAGACATGAATGAGGAGTGTCAGCCAACCAGCGTAAAGGCCATGGACACATTTCCTCTGTGGCCGCAAATTGAAAATTTGGACGCATCCAACTTTGTCTGGAGTAGAGTGCTTCTGCTTAGTGTATCACTGCTACACAGGAGTGACACTAAAATGCTCCTCTGGCTGTCCAACCGTCTGCAGTTTAGTGTCAGTGGTTCTCTGTCCCCACCCCTCCCCCCCGGTCTACAGCTCTGCGGGGGTGTTCTCCGGTGTGCACATGCCTGAGTTTGAACGTCTCTCTGTGTGTTATATGGCAGGCTTTCCTCGCCGCAGTCTCTCACAGCCTGTTTCTAATCAGAGCTACAGAGGTGGCACAACACACAGACGCATTTTCAGCATGTTTCACCTTGGCTATGTGTGCCAACTCGGCTAACTCGGCTATCCACTCACATATGTGTACGTGTGTGTGTGTGAGTGAGTATGTTTCTTCCCCCACCATGCACACATACGTGTGTGTGTGTGTGTGTGTGTGTGAGTATGTTTCTCTTTCCCCCACCGTGCACACATACGTATGTGTGTGTGTGTGTGTGTGTGTGTGTGAGTGCGTGTATGTTTCTACTTCCCTTGTCTTTCACAAGTGGAGATATTTGTGTGTACGCACAGATAAAATAAACACAGAGACACACACACACACACAGAAATGTACCAACACACTTGAAGGACTTTTCCATGGCATTTTGGATGAAAGCCAAAGTCATACTTATAGATTATGTCAAATCTCTCTAATCTCTGTAATCTATGATTTTACTATAAAATGGGGTGGGATTTCTCTCTATGGTTTTGTGACACATTTATTCCTGAAAAAAAAACAAACTTAAGAGCATTAATTCCTTTTGGGCTGTGATGTTAGATTATGGGAGGTAATTGATAAAAGCTCTGATTGGCGCCAACAGGCTTTTAGCAAGCAACGTTTAGCGCTCGGACCTCTCCTGACAGCAAGTGAAGTAAGATATTTCTCTCTCTCTCTCTCTCTCTCTCTCTCTCTCTCTCTCCCCCCCCCTCTCAATTTAGGGACATTTAAAGCACTTCTCAGTTGGAACTAAACATTCATTGTACATTTTAATGCATTAAAAAAAAGAAAAACAGCCCGTTTCTGCCTTGTAGGGAGTTGAAGAGCACGGGTCTCTGTGTGACCCTTCTGTCCGGTGACAAGAACACAGCTATGTCTGGACCGACATTTAGAAGCTGCATTCATCAAACTTTTTTTTTAATGCTTTTTTCTCTCTCCCTCTCTCTCCCTCTCTGTGAATGTCAGATTGATAATGGTCCTTAGGGAACCAGGAGGGAAGCAAAATTTTTTTTTTCCCCCGTTGTTTTGGATTTTTTCTCTCCAAGCATAAATGATATCAGTTTTTAATGCATCACAAGGGCCAGCTTGCCTACAGATGACAAACGTTTATAAATTTAACAGCCTGGCTCAGTCACGAACTGAATGAATTAAAAGAAAAGAGGACAAAAATATGAGCATCCACAACAAAATATCATGCGGAGCGGAGTCATTCCGGGTCTCGGATGATAAACACAGAAGTCCATTTATTTGGGCTTCTGACACTTGGCCAACGCATGTGACAAATGTGGGGATTGGGATGGCGTAGCCGTGGAGCCGGCTCTGAGAGCAGACAGCGCACTACCACTGTTAAAACCAGAGAGAGAGAGAGCGAGAGAGAGAGAGAGAGAGAGAGAGAGAGAGAGAGCGAGAGAGCAAGCGAGAGAGAGAGAGAGAGAGAGAGAGAGAGAGCGAGAGAGAGAGAGAGAGAGAGAGAGAGAGAGAGCGAGAGAGCGAGCGAGAGAGAGAGAGAGAGAGAGAGAGAGAGCGAGAGAGCGAGCGAGAGAGAGAGAGAGAGAGAGAGAGAGAGATCACCCAGACCAGACCAGTGGCCACTGGCACATCTCCTCCATTATCCTCTTTAATTTGCCTCTGCTCCACTAACTGCTCTAGAACTGTCTGCCTTACACCGTGTGTGTGTGTGTGACAGTTCACAGATTCACTTAAAGTGCAATCGCATCAATAGTTTTTTTTTTTTTTGGGGGGGGGGGGGGGGGGTCTGCTTAAAGGGTGGGGATCAAAATGGTTTTGGATTTCTGGCTATTTTTATTTACTCTGTGTCAGTCTGCTAAGAATCTTTTTTTTTTTATTTTCTTATTTTCTTTTTTCTCTCTCTCTCTCTCTCTCTCTGCTGAAAGCAGACATTATGCTGTGTGGAATGACACAGAGGTCAGGCAGAAGATGGACACAGAGCTGAGCCAACACAGAGAGAAAATATTCAGAGCAGAGAACGACCCCATAGCCAGGGTTACTCAACCACCTACTCTTGTGCACTTGCTACACGTGACCCAAAACACACACACACACACACACACACACACACACACACACACACACACACACGAGCATGTGTATTCATATCTTAGCAGGAATTCCTATTGACTCCCACTAAACCTAACCTCAAACCTAACCCTGACCTAAGAAATATTTTGCCACTTTTTGATGTACAAATAACAACAGTATCGTTCAGAAAAATAAATGAATAAATTTGTGGGGATCCACAAATGTCCCCATAAAACCACCTCTTATCAGATGTCAGCAGGATCATAGGGACATTTGGTCCACACAACATCACAAAAGAAGGTACACACACATACACACACACACACTCAAACACTCACACACGCACACACACATACACACACACACACACACACACACACAGGCTAGAGTTGGTGAAACATTATATCCTGAGGCCATGGAAAATGAGGTAGTGGACATCAGTTGTATGGAAAACAAAAAGGCTTTTCCATTTCCTTTATGGGAGGAAGACCGATAGAAAAAGAAAGAAAAAAAAGCAAAAGCAAACGAGAAAAAAAAAACAAACAAAAAAAAAAAACCCAAGAGCTCGGTAAGACCGTGTGGCTTTCCTTCACAGACAGGGTCCCTGCAGTGCTGCACAGTGTTCCTGCCACACAGTCTTTCTGGGTCACGAGGACCAAGGACCGGCAGACATCAGTGTGAAAAGGATTAACGCCAAGAGCAGATGAAATTGAAATTGGGATCAATGAGGCCCGATAAGCTCTTAAGCATCTATAAAAAATATTGCAACATTATCTCACATTAATTCCCACAGCAAGATGTATTTGAACGTCAATCTGGTGGTCAGCTTTGGAAGGGGACCTTAGGGGGGAATTACGTTTTTTTTTTTTTAATTCACGAGTGGGGCGGATTGGGCCAGGGTAAGATTATTGGCTTAGCTTTATACGCCGTATATGCCTTCAGCTTGGATGTTGGAAGGAGAATTCCAGAAGAATTTCTGATGCGTTATCATTCGTTAACTAGTTTTTTGTTTTTTTTTAATGGTCAAATTTGTTCTCAATGTACTATACAACTGGGGTCCTCAGGTAAGGCCTACAAAGACTATCTTTTGGGTCAGATTTCAGCAGTGAAACCTAAATTGGTCTCTGTAGAAATGACTAGACAAAGGGTTAAGGAAAAGGGGACAGGCGGCCATGAGTGAAAATGAAGAAAAGTGTCGAATGTAGCATTAAAGTACAAACAAATCTTTGGCTGAGTTCTTAACCTCTTTATCTGTCACACATTAAAAGCACATGGTCCTTGTCTTTTTCCAGGTAAAGCACTTCTTCTTCTTCTTTTTTTTTAGCTGATCTACCACACCCAATCAGAGAAAGAAAAGAGTCTACGTCACAGATCATTAATATATGAGTGTCTGAGTTTTGACCCTACGAACTGTGCTCCTGATTGGCTGCTCCACCCGTAAAATCATCCATCTCTGGCAATACGTAAGAATTCCGCTCCAACCGTCTCTGGGTCTGTCTGCACTCAGCCTCTCCACCATTGAGCTGTCCTGCTACATCCTCAGCCTGGACCCTTCCCTGTGCTGGACCTCAGGGGTCCGGTCAGTGCCTCTGCAGCAGACAGAGGCTAAATTTAACCCGCGGTATGGGGTAAGGAGAGGAGAGTCCGACAGGCACGTGGCTGGGTCTCCTCTGCTCTGTTGACCGTTTCTCTCTCGGAGGCAGAGACACACGCTCGCTCAGGGGGGGGGGGGCTGATGGGAGAACGACCTGTTGGGCCGTATGCGAACCTGCGTCGGGCATCCGCTCACGCTCCCAAAAACACAGGACATTTAGGACAAAGCCTGATTCATTGCACAACATTCGAATTCTGTGTGTCATTAGACTCACCACAATTTTAGTTTTTACTGCCAACATGTATTTGCAGAATGTCAAATATGTCCCTTCCCCTTAATGTGGGACAAATGCTTGTCTCTGTCAAGCATCTTCATTTTGAAGAGAAGTTTAAATAGTACAAAAAAAAGAGCTAAAAGTCACTGGTGATGAACTCAGTTTCATTGTTCATATATGTAATATCATAACCGGTGTCACATTTACCACAAGACTACAGTAAACCTTTCTTAGGCCTTTTTTAGGGATCGCACTAACCCAAAAATCAGAGTAGAAGCTTATCAGACTCAGCTTGAGTGTGAGTGTGTGTGTGTGTGTTCCCTGAGATGCCATCCATCACAACACACACACTTTGTATCACATGACCTTAAAACACTCCCAAAACACACAGACAGAGAGACACAAACACTCTTGCATTCCTCTGCACTGGGCACATACACACAGACACACACACACAAACACACACCCCTACCACACCCTGTCTCCACAGAGGTCATGTGAGAGAGCAGGCAGAACTTGAATGTGGCATGACCTCTGACCTCTCCAAAGTCTCTGGGGCCCCATTAACACGTAGCTAAACACTTCCCCGAGACCGCCCAGCGACGGTAACGCGAGATGACTCCTTACAATGGCTGTGGAAAATGCCAGCACTTGTGGAGTGAACTTGAGTCTTTTAAAAACAGACAGAACAGGACACGGTGGCTGGCCACACTCCCTGACTCCCCGAGTGCGGTGCTTAACCGCGGCCAGTCCGACGCCTGTGCCTGTCACTCACTCGGGTTGAGGCTGAAGAGATGTCGGACACAGGGGGCAGCCCAGCATGTGCTCAGTTTGTCCACGGCTAAAACAACAGCACAAGGCATTTAGTCCTTCACAGACATGCCTGGCAGGAGAACACCATACACTCTCATTCAGGAACCAGCAGCTTACCACGTGATCACTGCCCACGATATAAGATATTGCTTTTTAGATTGACAGATAGATAGAGATATAGATAGAGATAGAGATAGATTTAGATATATAGATATTAACTTAGGGAAACCTGAGTCATTCACTGGGAAAAGGGAAAGCAGAGTCATACTTCAACACAACTTCTGAATCAGTTAAAAACCCAAATGGTAGAGTTCACTTTAAGAGGTCCTTACTGCCGTTCACTTTAAGTAAAACTTCTCAAACAAGAGAAGTGTGTGGTTCAGATGTCTGTATGTCTGTGTGTGTGCGCGTGTGTGTGTGTGTTAGTTAACAATGTTCAGAATCACACTTTCATGGTTCAGGAGGTGATGCAGTGGAGAGACTGGTCAGCAAAACAAAGCAGAAGTTGAGTCAGCTTACATTTCTCAAGCACTACACAAAATAAAATCATGAGCCAGCAACAGGAGTACTCTCTGATTTCAGTCCGCGTGTGTGTGTGTGTGTGTGTGTGTGTGTGTGTGTGTGTGTGTTTGTATGTGTGTGTGTGTGTGTGCGTGTGTGTGTGTGTGTGTGTGTGTGTATATGTGTGTGTGTGTGTGACTGTATGAGCGTGAACAGCCTGTGACCCTCTGGCCAGCCTGTAGGTGAACTTTTAGACAGTCGAGGTGACCTTGTGTGACCTCTGCAGACTCTTACCCTCCCTGTGCATGGTCACAAACACAAACGATTACGCAATGATAATGCAGAGGCAAACTGGAGCATTCTTACAAAGAAAGCATTACACTGGTTTTTTTTTCTCTTCTCTTTCTCTAACAAGGAGCTATGCCCGAAACTTCAGCGTTCAGTTTAGTCTGAGATATTCAAACCACGTAAATTCCGAATACTCTTCGTTTTTCATATTGGTGCCAACTTGCGCTGAGCCTTTCAAACCAGTGGGATTTCTAGTGTTTGGCGTGGTTTGCACCTTTGGTATTCTGTAAAGAAGTGTGTGTGGTGAAGGCAAAAATAACAGGATTTTTGTCTGGTTGGATTTCGACATACTGTAAAAGCCAAAGCAGACCTTCCCAGAAATACATGTAACCCTGGTAACAGATAGGGGTTTCATGGAATATTGTGCTGCCCGAATTTCCACACAGGCAATGGTTTCTGTTGTTATTCTTAGTAATATTATATCCCTCTGTGAACACTGACACCACTCACACACCCACACACACACACACGCACAAGCTCTCTCTCTCTTTCCCTCTCTCTCTCTCTCTCTCTCTCTCTCTTACACACACAAGCTTGTCCATACAAATCAAGCTTGGGTCTACAGAATGAGCGCTCTCTGACACACATACACACACACACACATCATCCATCATCATCACACACACTTCTTAGGAAAAGATGTGTCTCTTACCTGCTGATGCGTCACTCATCTTCACTCTCACCTACAAAAGAAACACACACACACACACACAAGACACAAGACACGCAGTCAGACTCTGACAATATGCAGGGAAGCAGCTGACAAACCTGACCTTTGACCTAATGACCCCTCTGACAAAGTGAGCACACACTCAAAAAAAAAATACAATTACACATCAGAGAACAACTTTAAAGTCCAGAGTCATTCATTACGCTGTAAAAATCCAACTTTGCTTGTCATGTGTTTGACGGTGACGCATCTTTTACGAACAAGACTGGTCGTCCGTGTTTTTTTTTTGTTTTTTTTTTACAGCAAACGTGCTCCTTCCAGTTCACAGAACACAAGGGACCTGGACTCACTCCACCGCACAGGCAGAATTGACTGCTGGCATCAGTTACACACAGGGTCTGACCAGATGTAGACATCCAGCGTCCTCGATCAATGCAAATTCTATTTCGGGCTGAGAGGTTCGCAGAAAGCCGTGGCTCCGCCTTGACCAGGCCAGCGCTCTCTGCCCCATGATGAGAAGAATCTTCTAGATAGCCTTGGGCACAGTCGGGCTGAATCATCGGAGAGAGAGACACGTCCAATGGAACGCAGATGTGTTTGAAATGCGAGTTGTAAAGGAAAAAGCACTTCACCCTTTCACCAAATGACTCACTGTTACTACATACAGAGACGGAGTCAAAGCTGTCCAAAGTCATTTTACAAAGGGTCAGAGTGTGTACAAGCCTTTAGTGCAACTCAGTGGTTCATCGGTTCATTAACAAAAGCCATTTTTGGTTTGTTAATAATTTCAGCTAGTTTACTGGTCCCTGATCATTTGCCAGTTGAGATGCTAAACCACAGTCCTGAATCCACGCTGGCCCTCCGGGAACGGCTTTCGACAGCGTTGACTACAGGGATGATGTGGATTCCTATCTACATTTGTTGAATTATTGGTAGAATGAAGTATCAGTTCAAAATTTGGCTTTGAGCTGGACACACAGCTGACAGTTCACAACATGACAGACAAATACAAAAACACAGAATCCTACTGGTTGCAACAGTGAGTTAAAACCAGACGTACTCTGTGCTGTCTCACTGAATGACGTGAAATCAACCCAGCCCACCAACTCAAAACCCAGGGTTAAGTCTTAGCTCCAAAAATATCATATATATTTTTTAAAGGAAATGAAGTCTTATTTTTGGGCTCCTTTCGAGCCCTGTTTTCGTGCTATTCTCAGGGGCGTCTGTGCTCTACTCTACTTTGCTGTGGAGTGAAGGACATTCTACTGGCAAAATTAACAGTATATCAGAGAAATGACCCAGATATTGGGCTAACACACCCCTCCTCTCCCTCAACTTCTACATCTCCGTTACAGGAGACGACCCACAGGAAACCCAGGCCCTCTAAATTTGACCAAGAATAACCGCGCACATACATAAATAAAGGCGTTATTTGAGAGTGGATCACGCAAATGGGCCAGAGGTTTATTTTCCAAACACAGAGTGGATTTTAATATCTCCAGAGCTTCTCATTCTTTTCACGCTGAGTCATCTCAACACACTTAGACGTAGGAAAACTTCTCTTTTTTTCTCATGTGCCAATCTCTCGATTTTTCTCACCTTCCAGCACCAGCACGCAGTCCAGTGTTGACACCTCATAATTATTTTTTTAACTGTAATAAGTTACCAAAACTCGGCGGGGAAAAAAACCCCCCAAAAAAAACAAAACAACGGAAGCAACTCATTAGCGCTGAGTCACTACAATTAGACTTCACAATCACACCAAGTCTAACATTGGGTGTGCCGATTTTTTTTTTTTAACAGTCCATTCAAAATTGTGATCTTTCTGTTGGTTATTAGGGTAACAGTAATGTGAGTAATGCAAGGCATGTCTGGAGAAAGCCTTTGAGGTCCTGAGAGAAAAAAAAAACAGGAAGAAAACATGGAGGATGGAGAGTCTGATCTCAAGCTGGGTGACTCTCCTTCTCTCGATCCAATTGAATTAGTCCATTTCTGCCCTCTGTTTTTGTAAC
>NC_044509.1:14934865-14994865 GCF_902362185.1 Chanos chanos
TCCTGTGTAAAGTCAGATGGTTTCCAGAACAGTCTCGCTCCTCTCTGGCAGCAGGAATATTCATGAATTCATACTTCAATGTCCGACCCGTTCCAACCCTAGCTCTTATCCTTCATGCTTTACCCAGTGTTGGCCCACTTGCATTAATCACAACCCCTGAAGAAAGTGAAAGTATTTCGAGAGGCCCAGGATGAGAAATTCTGGCCCTGGTACAGCACCACATTGAGGTCAGTTGGCAAGGCTGGATGTGTGTGCTGCAGTTCACAAGGGAACTTTCTTTCTTTTTTTTTTTTTTTAGTTCAAGCTGGCGAATTTGGCTGTTAATACTTTTGAATGTCAACATCCAATAAATAATTGGATACACATGCAAACCAGTGGAGGGGCTGTTTCATTCGATAAAGGTTTGATGTTGTTTTTGTTATGTCTTTTAAACGCATAAAAAAAAAAAAACCATTTATAAAAAGAGGTTGAGTAAACAACACGGATATAATTAACAGACACATTTTTTTCAAGTACTGTGGGAATCAATCAATTAAACACACTTATCAGTCCCCTTGTTTCCTTCTCTAAGAGAACAACGAGTAAGGCTTTACTGAATTTCGCTGTCTATCTGAAGATGTTTCAAAGGTCAAAAAAAGGGTTTTATTCCGTTAACATCCAGGGTCCGGCTCATGATTCCCTCTCTACCAGCGGAGAGACGGCCGACCAGGACAGGCTTAGCCGGAGGGTCAAACTTAAAATCAGGACTGAAATTTCGGCGTTAGTGTGAGAGGAGCAGGGATTCAGAGGCACGACACAACAGTCACAGAGGACATCACGTCTTACCTCGGTCCGATTCTCCCCAGTTTCCGTCCCTTCGGTTCGGCTGACACTGTTCCTCCTTCTGCATTCTGCCCTGCGTGTCCCTTCAGGTACACAATGTTCCTGATCCCGATTTCTCTGAATTGTTGTCATCTGAATGGGATTTGGCTGAAGGTGGGGGGAAAGAGGGGGGGGGGGGCGGTGTTAGGGGTGTTAAAAAACGCAGCAGTGAGCTGGAACTGAAATCGAAAGAGCATCCAAACTACAGCTTCCTGTTGCCAGGTAACACAAAGACTCTCGCCCTGACGGACCGAGCATAGGTAAAACGATCCCGCGTGAAGAAGTGAAACTAGAGCTTACATCTCATCTCTTCCCTCTTTTTCCTCTCTCTACCTATCTTTTTATGTTCCCGTCTTTTTTTTTTTTCTTTCCTTCTTCTGTCTGAATGTTTGTTTCGTCACAGAGACTCTTTCCTCTACCCACAAACGAAAAACATCCACAAACCTCTTTATTTCAATTGTCTCCTCTTCCTACATGCGCGTTCCCTTTCGTTGGTATCTCTGCGTGTGATTTCATCTTGTTGGGTTTTTTTTTTATTGTGACTTTGGTCTAACAGAGCCAACAGTGTGAAACCACGGCTGGAACATTCGCGTCACGACGCTCTGTTTATGACAGGAAAGAGCAGGCTTGTCAAAAAGGGAACTTTTGTTCTGTTCCTCGTGGCCTGAGCCTTGCGGTGGCCAGTCTCTCTTCAGAGTGATGTAAGCCATTCTTCGCTGGCCGAGTACGAGCGTGGGAGGGCTGGGTGTTAAAAACACGCTCTCTCTCTCTCTCTCTCTCTCTCTCTCTCTCTCTCTCACATCTCTGTGCCCCCCTGAGGCCCCATTCCCCTACCACTCTTATCCCGTGGACAATGCCTGTCTGTCTCCCAGAGTTCCCGGAGTTCTCCTGAGGAATGTCCAGTGAAGAGCGCGGCTGGATTGAATGTTCTTACACGACCAACCCCACTCCCCAAGGGGACACCACAACAACCCTCGGAGGGACGGCTATGTCACAGACACCAGCCGCCGTCTCTGGACATCATTAAAATACACTCTGTACACTCGACTAACGACATAATTCATATCGCAGTCGGCCTAGGAGGGTGGTCTCTGAATCCGTATCCACTTTTTGGATCGTTCTTCCAGAACGAGGTGTTGGGTTTATTCGATTTACAACTACGGCGTTCCTACTAAATATGTCAAAACTACAAACAGTATTCTTGTTCCGCAGGCTTTCAGACAGAAATTTATGTTCTCAGCTGAGTCCTTTTTCAGATAAAACAGCGACGTTTTCTGAGAGTGTTAAAACAATCATGTCAAACTGAGTATGACAGAAACAAAGTGACTCCCGTTACAACATCCCAGAGAAACAAGGCCTAATTGTCTTTCAGAGGAAAACTAATTTGATCCCGTTAGCGGATAAACTGGTGTTTTCCCTTGAGCCGACAGCAGACAGCACACACATTCACGGTGAATGTTTTTCTTCTCGAGGTCATGTTCTAAATACAACGGTGTTAACGCTGGGTATCTGGGATGACAATAGGGAAATCACAGTAAATATGACAAAGACTGCAAAGACTGCTTTTCATAGTGCAGATCTTCAATGCCATTCTAGTTTCTACAACGTTTGTAGAAAAGTTCATCGCTATTCACTGGGAAAGAATATTGCATGGGTATTCGCAATAGAATTAATTTACAAGTAATGTTTTACACCACAGAGTAGAACACTTTGCATGTACAAGTATTCCTCTCAATATAACCCATGAATAGTTTTTCTCCCCTTTTTTTTTTTTTTTTTTACATTTCCTTTGTGGTGTGATGTTTAAATACCAGATCGAGAGAAAACACATGCGGTTGTACGCAACCTTTACTCTGTTTTTTTTTTTTTTTTTTCTTAAACCATGTCCTTGTTAGAGTAAGCACTTAGCGTCCAATCACACAAGACCGACTGCACAAGTCTCAGCCCCCACCCCCAGCCGGAGAGATTCCTGTCATCCGAGAGAAAACTCGCTCAATTTTTTCTAAAAATGGATTACCCTACCGTCTTTTGGGTCGCCAAGTTGGTGCGGCATGACGCTCGGCACCCCAAGGCAGTGCCACGAGCGTGGAGCATTAACCCTGCCCGTGCAGCAGGGAAGCCAGGGTCTCAGCTGGCACCCAGATGGCAAATACCGCCAGTCACCAAAAAAAAAAAGTAAAAAGTTTTACTACGGAAAAAAAAAAAACACAACAGGTTTTCTCCATAACAATTATTTTTAATTAACGCAATCCCAGATTGATGGGGAGGGAGGTGTCTGGATCGCATGACAGGCAGCGGATTCCACAGTGTGTGTTCTAGTTCCTGACTGGTTGCAATAGTGTTTCTGGTTGAATATGGTCACGCTCATTTCCTCACCCAGGAGCAGCGCTGAAGGCATGTTAACTTTACGCTACTTAACACGGCAGACAGGAACCACTTTACATCCTTAAAACTTTCACGGTCTGTTACTCCAGCATCTACACTTAGCGTGCCATAATCATAAAAACATCCTTGTTCCATACACTTTAACTCTGTTATAGTATTAGTTAAATAGTGAGGAGATTATTGTGTGTGGAGTCTGTCGACTCCACAACAACGCATTGTCCTCACTGTATCACGGAAATGTTGTTCCCTCATCATTTCATTTGCAATATATAATTAAGCAGTTTTTGGAGAACATTCCAGAACACGTTATCATAATCATAAACACTGCTTTAAAAAAAGAGGGGGGGGGGGTTAATATGACTCACGGTATGATTAGGCTCGTAGGTGGAATGAGGAGAAGCAGAGGATACAGAGTTCAACGCTTCCTGAATTTCACGACTGAGCTGGTTCAGCATTCTCATGAGCTGGATCAGAGAGTCTCCCGACAGAGACATGACCTGGAACGGAGAGAGGGCAGGTTAGGCTGGGATGACCTGTCAGAACAGCCAAAGGCAGGCTGGACAAACATGCAAAATAGACAGGACACAGGATTGGATATGTTAAAAAACAAGGCGCTGCAAAGACATGGATTCCAAATGACACATTTAGCGATACTCTGTATTCTACACATCGTCCTTCATAGAGGATGAAAATATATATATATATATATATAAATATAAATATATATATATATATATATATATATAAAATTCATTTCATTGTCAAAGGTCCATTTATTATTAACCCACTTCCACATGTCACGGCTATAATTAAAAATCCTGCTAATAAATTATGCTGCAAGGTTTTCTGTGAGCGTAAACTGAAGTTAGCACAGACGACCATTAACTTTTAATGATCGCTAAAAGCACAAGGTTGCGTCCTTGCGTGTGTTTCTGTGTGTGTGTGTTTCTGTGTGTGTGTGTGTGTGTGTTAGACAGAGAGTGAGAGTGAGAAAGAGCGCATGTGTGGCTCTGTCTGTCTGCGTGTCAGTCGGCGAAAGCTTGTGCCATTCATAGCTGAAGACATTCCATGACTCCATGAATTTACCCCCCAACCTCCACCAGGGTAAAAATAGCTCCTCCATGTACACACACACACACACACACACACACACACACACACTGTTGAGCTGTGTTTGGGAATCTGAAAATCTAAGGTCATAAACTAGCAGGAAGTGGCTTTGGTCGCCAGGCAGAAAATGAAGGCTTTTTTTTTTTTTGCTAATTGTTGCCATTACTGAGGGAGGGAGAGCGGGAGGCTGTAAAGCTCTTCTGTTTTAAGAACTGGAAACTCCTCAAAGAGGCCCCTATACGCACCAGGCCGACGCTGGAATCACTGGGACGGACATGAGGACCAGTGGCACAAAGCCGTTTGTTCTCGTTCCTGGAAGGGCCCTGGTCTCTGGTAAACGTGTCCCCAAACGCTGAGGGTGACACCGCTGAGGCCCCCACGGAGGCCTGGACAGACCCCTCTCTCCATGCTGCATTAAAAAGCCCCTCTCGCTCTCTCTCTCTCTCCCTATCCCTCCCTACAATAATGCTATTCACAGAGGTGTCACCATCAATGCCAAAAACAGCTCTGTTTGTCACACTCAGCTCCACACCAGAGCAGCGTGATGGAACTGAAGTATATGGGAAGCATAGACAGATGGCTGGGGGGGGGGGGCATCCACCATGTCTTCAAAATATCTGTCTGCTTTATGATTTGATGTCTTCAACCACTTTCACCTCTTCCCCCCTCTGTGTAAAGTGACAAAACAGAACTACGAGGAACGTATGAAAATGTGACTGAAAATGTGACTTAGTCATGAGATAAATCAAGTTCCTTTAGTATGAGTTCACAGTGCAGGTCACAGCGGTGGCAGGAAGCAATCTCCTTTGTTATTTCAGCGAGTCAAAACAGACCCTGGATAGATATCGCAGCAGGGTAGGTCACTCATTATTGTCCAAGTCCAACAGGTTCAGACGATATTTTTACTCCTCACAGGGTTTTACACACAGCTGAGAGAGAACCACTGAAGACAACCGCCTTTGACTTTTATCACATTAAAGTTAAAGAGTTTTACTGAAATTCAGAAGACAGACATTTATAGTAACTCCTGTCCTGTCTTTATGTGTGTGTGTGTGTGTGTGTGTGTGTGTGTTAGAAATCTTAAACGCTGTCTCTGGAAAACGGTTTCCCTGTGTCAAAATACAAACACAGGTGGTTATAAACAAGAGCTTTCTTTAAAGGAACGTCAGTGTTTATGACTTTCTCTGACAGGTGTAACAGAGATAGATCACGAGCTTATTCAAATTCACAACACGACAGAGCCACAGCGTTCGCTGGGAGAGAAGCATACCATGCTCTCCAGAGGAACGACCGGAATCTCAGCGTGCCCACCAAACCAGGGGACAGAAGTGTCACATTCCAGTCTCCCCTCTTGTATCACAACAAAAATACCAGTTCATTGTTTATCGGTCATGTTAAATTTAGAACAGAAAGCTCATCTTATAAAAATACATTAATGGATATCTGAGTTTCACTTTACGCAGTTGTATTTAAAACCCTGGGGGGAGGGGGGGCATGAGATGCATGTCAAAAGACATATCGCAGATGACAGAAGAGTGTTTTAATACTGCCCCCTTGTGGTGAATTAAGGGGCTGAACCACTGAGTATCTCCCTTTCTTAAACAGGATTTTAAAACACTCCCAGAAAAAGGCTGTAACTCTATTGTAAGGCTGTAATTGTTGTCAATGGTTCTATATTAATAGGAGAATCTTTCACTCCCTGCTTTCAGACAATATTTAGCTCTGCTATTTCTTTGTGCCCAAATCATGGTAGCAGACCCCTGAACTCTTGAAAATCAATATTCTCAACATACATGTATAATATATAATGACATTCTTTTCGTGTGCATATATAAATATAGTAATATATATCATTTAAATGTAAAATCTAAATAAACCATTTATGTTTTGCTGATACTCAGCTATATCTGGACTATTGCTATGTGTTTTGTGGTATTTTAATGCACGGCACCTAAAAGCAATCAGAGGTGTTCAGTGAGACTTAGAAGATCTCACTGAGAGGCTGTGTCATTCTGTACACTGATGACAGGTTCAAGAGAAATGATTATGAGCTGGTTCCCCAGCCTACTTGTTCTAGATTTGGAAGTTGGTTCTTGATTTGGAACTTTAAGGTTTTGTAAAGGAACACTGAACTGTCAACGGGTCAAAACACGACTTTTCAGTTAGACCACGGAGCCTGCGATCCCAGTCCACTCACGCTGACTGTGTTCTCACTGGCTTTATATAAATAAATAAATATAAACACAAACAAATAAATGAAATAAAGCAAAGCCTGACTTCATCATAAAGACACATTACTTCTTCTTTAATATTAGGTAAATTACTTGCAGTAAAGCAGTCTTAATCTGTTACTGTATGAAACCTTTGTGGAAAAATAAAATAAACCAAATTTAACTGAGGCAGTCATGCAGATCCCAGTTAGTGGAAAACCAGCTTGTCATCATTGATGGTGCTATTGGATTTGTAGGTGCTTAATTGCCTAAAAGTAACTTAAAAGATATTGTTAAATTTGGCTCTAAAGGAGAGCTCAACACCAGGATGATGGTATCTGACATGTCTGAGGTCTTAAACCATCAGACTCTGTAACAAACTGACACAAAAATAAATAAATTAAAAAAAAGACAGAAAGAAAATTCAGATCATTCTAAAGGCAACTGACACCTTGAAAACATTGTACTTTTTTGCTTGTGTTTAAGTTTCAGGTTAATATCAAAAAACTCCAACACTCACCTGTCTCTCTCCTACAGACTCCCTGTCTTCCTCCGCACTGCTGTAGCTCATAGAGTCCACACCGCTCTGTCTGTCAGACAGGACCTCCTCACACCTCCTTATCTGATTCCTCCTTAATTTTGTTCTCAGTTTTATGCCACTCTGTCTCCAGCTGGCAATGGAATCCCTACATTGTGGCAAATCAGTGTACACCTTGCCTTCATCATCATCACCATCACCATCATCATCATCATCACTGTTTGCTGAAGAAGACTCTCCACCATCAGAGCTCTTACTGATGAAGGTTCTGCCAGCCGTACTGTAAAGATGATCATAGTCTGAAAATGCAATTGAGCTGGGTTTATGTTTCACAGTGTAGGGGTGGGTCCCATGGCTCTTTCCGTGGGAGTCACGCAGGCCGAACTGAGAAGCAGAAACAATCCTGGACTGTGTTTCAGATGAAAACACACCACGCTCGGTCTGACAGGAAACGGGAGGCGTGTCCGAACGTTCTCTCTGCTCATTGACAAAATTGTTCTGTTGGCAGAACACTTGGGGGTCCTTATAGCAACACATCCACGTGGTGGCTGAGAAATTGCCGAATTTACCCGAAAGCTTGAGGTTTACAGGTGTAGTGCTTAAAGTCTTAGACTTGGAGTCCTTTTGTTGGAAGGGAAGAACATCTGGCCCCTGTAAGGGTTCACGGAGGCCAGCCGTCGATCTCAGCTCTCTCCCGTGGGTCTGCCCAACTGGTAGAGTCATCACTGGGCCTTTCTGAGTGGACATCATTAGGGACAATGCCTTTCCATTCAAATTCTGTCAGTGCGAAGAAGATGATTCCATATGCTTGTTTCGCATTTGTAGGGTTGACCCATCGTTCAAAGGTGTACAAGGAGCATGTAATAGAAAATAAACCAGACAGACAAAGAAGAAACAATAAGACATCTTAGGTTATTCTGGTGTTAGACAAAAGCACAGAAAAATACTTCTTAAAAGAGGCTGAAATGATTTATGCAGTTGAATATCTGGAATTTCTCCCGCGAGAAAGCAAGCAATATCCTTATTCATGTCGTATATTTTTTTTCCCAAACTTGCGCTCCGCTGGTAACATGTAAGAATTTTCGACAGGGTCCCTTTGCCCTTGAAGTGGAAAACAACTCTAAAGACGCGAATACATGTAGCGCGGACGAAACTGACAGTTGGAATTAACGACACTTGTTTGGCGAATCGGTCCCACGCGACCCCGCTACTACATGTATAAAGTAAGTATGCTGCCCGTGATTTTAATAGGAGTTTTCAGCTATGAAGTTTAAACCAACAAAATCGATATTCGCTGTCGTTTGATTAGTTTTCCCAACATGTGTTACCCTCCTCCAGCATTTCATAGACCACCTCATTTTGACAGCTTAATCACCAGTTAGGCTTAGCGAATTGTATAGTGAACACACCAGCTTGTTGAAACGCTGGTCAAGAATATTTCGTGTTACTCACTGGTGCAAAAGAGGAAGTTTTGCTTTTGAACAACACAACTAATCCAAGTTCTGCGCAAGAGACGCTTATAACGGTATTTTAAAAAAGACTGATAAACCTGGGATTACGCCTTATGAGTTTTTGAGGTTGATTCAGATCATATGTATGCTTTTTTGCCTTGCTAACAGGCTACATAATACAACGAACAACCAAATCGTTTCAAATATGCATGTAGCTTCTGAAATTAAAAATCTAACATAGAAGAGCGAAATCTCGACAAATGTGTGTCTTTATATTGTATTGTATCCTTATTTAGAGGGGAAAGAATAAAAATTGACATGGTTACCTGTACTTACATTAGCTCCAGGATCAGCTTAAATGAACAAGTCCACAGTATCAATTACAGTGCCTGTTCCGCTCAATAACCTTAATCCTGATTGCATCACAAGGTCCTCTCCAAGGACTCCAGGTTGTCACCATTCTAGTAGAGCACCGGAGGAATGAGATTTCCAAGAGGTGGCTTCTCAAGTTGTATGTTTGGGAGAAGGGGGTGGAGAATTTTCCACAGGGAGCAAGAGACAGAATTTCAAAAGGTTTGAAAGGAAAGGGTAAGTGCATTGCAGCAGGGGAGTAAGGGTTCAGTGCAAAGCAGATCTAAGAGGGAAACCCCTGAATGTGTGTGTGTGTGTGTGTGTGTGAGAGAGAAACTCCTCATCTCTGCAGGGGATGTAGAAGGAAGTGAGGGCCTGAAGGAGGGGGGTGGGGGGTGGTGCACCTGGGACCTGAATCCCAACACCTGGCCCTCCAGGTGAAAATGTCTTTAACACAACAACGGATGAAGAAAATAGGTCATAACTGTAAATGATATTCAGATAGATAGATAGATACACAGATACATACATACATACATAGACAAGAGACGGATTAGTTCGTTATAATTAATTCACTAATTAATAAAATAATGCTATAATCATAATTGTAAATAACAGTCAGACAGACAGACAGATATAGATAGATAGATAGATAGATAGATAGATAGATAGATAGATAGATAGATAGATAGATAGATAGATAGATAGATAGATAAATAGATAGATAGATAGATAGATAGATAGATAGATAGATAGATAGATTCTATGCATTAGCTCTGTAGTGTGTTACTTCATATTTCATATTATTTTGTTTTTAAACAAGGTCAAGCTGTCATGGTTAAATCATATGGGTTTCGTTTTAACAAGGACATGGCCTTATGCATTCGCACATGTACATTCCTACTTTTGTTCAAACAGTGACAGCTCTCACAAGATAAAGACCACCTTTTACCAGAGGTGTTCTGGGGGTCAGCCATATGGGGGGGGTGGGGGGTGGGGGGGGGGTCTGACTGCTGGAGGTAAGCAGCGTCATGTGGGTGCCCTGCTCCGGCTTTCAGAAGAGTAAATATTCACTCAGTGTGACACCGCACGATTCTCGGCCACGTTACCGCATGCCTTCCCACACGTACACACTCCGTAACGCGCCCCAGGACGCATACAGACACACATACACACACACACACACACACACACACGCAGAATGACAAACAGACTCAAAACATAACACATTCCTGCAGCTGCCACACACACACACACACACATACATACAAATGCATGAGGCTGTCTCTTGGAGGTTGTTGCTATGTTATGGAGGTGAGTTTGAAAGGAATGAAGTTAAGGTCATTGTCAAAGAGAATCTCTCCACTGTCCCTGCGTTCCACAAATCAGCGCCAAGCCTTACCCAGGCCCCTCAGTTCACCCTTTCATTCATAAACAGCCAGCCCAGGTCTCCACGGCAACTGCAAGTGTTCAAAGGCAACGCAAAAGTTTGTTTCTGACAAACAGACCTGAGCTACGTGTAAAATTTTCTGTTGGTTTTGAAGTCTTTAGATTTGGGGGAGAAAAAAAAAACCTCTGAGGATCTTAGGGATCTTTAGATAAACTGATCCCACTAGAGTACATCTCCTCTCTATAATGACAAACTGTGTAATTACCTAACGTGTTGTGAAAGAGATTCTAATTTAAGTCATTTCCTCGACTCCTCTTCTAACCAGCTGAGAAAACCAATCAACACATCACTTAAAAAAAAAGTTCTTCAAGGATTTTTCCTAACAGTTTCATCTGTCCTAAATTTTCTCCACATTCTGACTAACACCCCAAAGCCTCTGGTGCTTCAGCGGACGCGCCTGTCAGTGAACGAAGCTTCTTTCTTTTTCTTTTTTTTTTACCTGACCTCCATTTCTCCACTGCTGCTCTGCAGAAAACATCAAACTCTGCACATGCCCGTCTGCTGAAAATATGAGTCCTCAGGCCACGGACTTTTTTTCCCCCCCACTTTAAAAAGCACATTCCTCAAGGAAGCATGAAGTCATGTCTTCGGTTCCTAATGTTCTCCTTCAGACCTGTGTTTCCTGTGCCGTTTCCAAATCACAGAGATGCACGCTCATGCACATATATGCATGTATATATTTTGGGACTTTTTGTTTTAAAAATAACAGCAATATTTTTGAGGGGAGAAAAAAAAATGCTTCCCAAAGTGGGGACCAGTAAATGTCCCACCAAGGTACCAATTTGTCAGATATGTATATCCTTGAGGACATTTGGTCCACACAATACCACAAGATCCTAAACCACACACAGACACACAGACACACACACACACACACACACACACACAATCATACACTCAGATTCCAATTTACCTATGCTGAATTTGATATAAGCTTTCAAAGGCTAAATTGTCAGTGCTAAAAGAGGGACTGTGCTGTCAGTTGGAGAATGGAGCCAAACTGTCCCTGAATGTCCAGGAGCAGGTGCTATCGTGTCTTATGTCTGAGGCATTTTTTGATGCTTGCATAACGCCTGACAAATAGTACAAACTGTTTCTTCAGACCACTGGCATTCCATAACACCAAGCCTTTTTTTTTTTTTTTTTTTTTTGACTGTGGAACATTCCGGCAATGCCTTTGACTTCAGCAAGTGAATGTTTCCCATCTTTAACATGCACATGCAAATATTCCAATATTAACAATCTGCCGATTCAACCTTTCTCTTTTTAGGATAGATGCAGGACTTTGTTTTATCCACCCCTAAAGTAATAACTGTCTCTGATCTTACATGAACTGAACCCTCATTTCCTAGGAACACACACAATATATATATATATATATATATATATATATATATATATATATATATATATAATGTATGGAGGGAGAGAGGGGAAGGGAGAGAGAGAGTGGCCTAAGTAACAGTAGCATGGGCAACTGATACCTCTATATATTGTTAAACTATACAGTGAAGTGTGTGTGTGTGTGTGTGTGTGTGTGTGTGAGGTGCTGTCTTCAGACCATAAGAGGTTTTACCATTGATTCCTGTGGTGACATGATATCTGTGTCAAGACTGAGATGTCGTGGTCGGTGGAGGCTGGAGAGCAGTCACACCTGCTGAGACAAGTTTACTTTGGAGTAGTTACACAGTCATAACCGTCTTCACCTTGGGTCAGCTAGAAAGTTATTTTATTGGCTGTTCTGTGTCACTATACATACACTGTTTTTCTCTCAGTTTGAAGCCTTGAATTCTCTTTTCAGATTATGTATTGTTTTTTACTCTGTTGCTTTATTCTGACTCAATACCTAAAATGACTGAAGTACAAACATGACGACTGAATGAAAATAACAAACCTTTGATCTCCCTTCAGGAAAGTCCCAAAATAAAAAAAAAGTGTTTTCATACTGTGAGGAAGTGCTGTATTATCACGCGAAATCCAATTGCTTTTGACATCCATGAACGAGTTCTGCTATCAAATCCACCCTCGTGGCAGTTAGTCTTTTTCTTTCTCCACTTGAAAGACAAAATCTTTTTTTTTCCATCCACTTATCTTCATATTCCTTATTCAAACAAACACAGATACAGAGATGGACAAAATAATAGAAACACCACATGAAAAACCACTCTGACTTTGAAGTGAAATAAATTGCAATTTATTATAGAGTATGTGTCCATCTAACATTCATACTTGTACATATGTATGAATTTCTAAAGCAACTTTGACAGTCAGATAAAAAGGAACAGCACTTTTTTTCTTCATCTGTCAAAAAGGAGCAGTGTCAAAAATCCTAACTTTACTTACCAACCAAAGAGAAACTGACTCAGGAAAGAGGGACGGTTTAAACTCACCAATGGGTATGTATGCTGTGCCAGCAGGTTCACAAAGCTGATATTTATGCCACTGAGAAAATATTTACCATGGTCACCATGGCCAATGGACCTGGTGTATTGAGAGACAGAACTGAATACCCTTTAAGCAATGGTAGAGTAATACAACTCGACGAGTTGTGTTTCACTGTCCTTTTGCTGAGTCTGCATGGGTCTGTGTTTGATAAAAGCTAATGGCTGCATTAAAACCATCTTGTCTGTTACCAGCTGTCCGATATAGGAGTTTCTCTCTTATATAGTATAATAAGCCACACCGTGAAAGTCACTCGGCCCAATTAGCAAGCTGTGTGGTAGAAGAACAACGAAGGGATATGAAGCCATTTTAGGTGACCAGGGCCAACGTACGGTGCAAACAATAGTTCCTTAAGATATTAACATTTAAGGTGTAGAGTCCACTGCACATTTTCACCACCCTCCTTGCTCACAGAACTAAAGGAACTCCCAATGGACTCTCCAAAGGTTCTTCTTAAAAGAATGGACCAGTATCCCGACAGACAGCTGAGAAGCTGTGTAACAGCATTCTAGAAAGAACTGTTCTGAGAGCAAAAAAAGTGGCCCAACTTCCCATGCATTACCGTACATTCATATGTTTGTTCTTCCACAAATTAGTTCCCCTGTGATACACTCTCAGAGTGAAGAACACACAAGAACAACCCACAGCTGTTGTAACTCGCTGAAACATGTTCTTTGTGATATAAAACAACATCTAAGATAACTAGACGAGAAAACCAGGAAGAAAGATAGAATTTTTATGGTATGTGAGCCCAGAATGTGTACACTTCGGTACAGCTGTCTCCCTCACTCCCTGTTTACCTCTCTTTTCCTCCTGTTTGCATGCGGTGGGAGAAGGGAGGTGTTTGTTTATTTTTTTGTTGTTGTTTTATCTCCCTGCAGAAAAAGAAATCAGAATCTGTTATTTGATCTTTCTGAAAAAGCAACAGAACGCCATAATCTCTGCTGTGCTCTCTCACCCACTACCATCTGACTGGAGTCTGCTCTGTCGCTACACAACATTTGCATCCTATTCATGTTTCCAGAGCTAAAATCTGATGGTTTCCAGTAGGTACACTGTATCACTGCCATCCGAGGAATGTAGCCTGACGGAGATGTGCTCCCTTAGATAGATGTGCCGGACAGAACGGAAGATAAGAATATTGTGTTTTGACAACAGACACGACAGAGTCGAGCGTGACAGTGAAAATTAAGGGGCGAAGTTCAAGGTGATGTCACTGCTCCTCAAAAAAATATAAAAGCGGTTGAACACTATGTAAAAAATAAAATAAAACAAATAAAACAAAAATGTAAAAGTGTGTGGAGCAGAATCTTAAAAGAGAATATTTCAAATACTTCCTTTTGTTGGTAAGTGTTGACTGACAGTGAGTGTTTGTTAAATTCTGTTCAGCACTTCCAAATATCAGTCACAAATTAGTTCAGGCAGAACACAAATTCATGTTTTTCCTCTGCTTCAACAAAATGCTTTGGTGCTAATATTTTGATATCACGGTATCAAATCTTTTCAACAGTCTGTGTGTCACAGTGTCTCAAATTTGTGAAAGAGACTGAAAATATTACTGAAAATGACTAATGAACACACCAGGGACCAACTATCAGCAACTACCATCTATCAGAGACCAACCCGGCAACCTCCTTTAAATTCCAAACAAGCAAAATCATCCAATCGCAGAAATTAATTTGACAGCGCTTGCAGTTCGGGAGTAGGAGGCATTTTAAGACGTGGTACCAGACAGTTTTTACAACTTTACAAATAAAAAGCACGCAAATATTAAGGCAGCCAGCCATAAAAGCACTAAACTGGCATTTTGTAAGCTCCACGTGGCTGTAACACAGAGGGAAACTGGGGCGCTTCTGCTTGGTCATCGTGGAATTTATGTTCTTTAATGTTTGTCGGGCCATGACGGGCTGAGTGGTTAATGGTAGCGCATCTTCACAGATGGTTCATTACAGCGGCAGACTGGCAGGTGGCGTATTTGACGAGGATTTCTGTTCTTTGTCACTTTTTTACGTCCTCAAAGCATTTTTTTTAAACACATTATTTTCCTCTGAAAATCAGAGTTCAGTCCCTGACTCTGTACAAAACTTGCTGTGTCTGAACAAATCCTTTACATCTGGACCTACATCTGACACAAACGCTACACCCAAACAGGTTAAACCCAAGCCCACGGCCTGCTGGCCTTTTGTCCTGTAGCGTCGGAGGAAGCTTGAGGAGCAGGACTCATCAATTCACAAACACTGCCTTCCAGAGTAAAGTCAACCATCCCAAACAGACCCAGGCTTAAGAAAAACAGCATGAATGGTGTATTCTCTATGGGCACAGCAGATGTTAGGCTCGAGATGAATCACAGCTGCTTTCGCTCCGGCTGCAAGGAAAGCGTTCACCTGCAGGCGGATTAAGTTTCTCGACTCACCCGTACCCAGGTTAAACAGGCCCTTGTCATTAGCTTGTCTGTCAAAGGAGCCATTCTCTCTGTGCCTTGAGTCAGTCACTGTTCTTATCACGACCGCCATTCCTATGACTGTTAGTGTGGTCAGTGTGTATGCTTTACAGTGCTGTTTTGTGTAAAAAATGTGAACTTCTGTGTCAAGTGGGGAGTTTTGCACAAAGCATGTCTGTCTCATTCGTCTGTTTTCCTTTCACAGGTAATTTGTCAGGTAGTCACAATTTAGCGTGCGCACCTGGGTCTCTTTGTGAAACATACTGTGTAGTCAGCTGAACTTGTAACGGAACAAAGACGCAGTTTGACCTTTCTCTACCACCCAGGAGGGAGGAGGAGTGAATCAGAGATGAGAAAACATGCCACCATCACACAGTAATCTGCAAGTACCATCGCGTGTCTCATGCGCGTGAATAGTTTTCTGTTGAGAGTCAAAATACAGATTTGAGCAACCCAGATTTATACTTCCTTGTATTGTTTATTCCTGCATTGTTTACTCATATGTACTCACTGTATGTGCACATCCTTTGATGTATACTTCATAACTGTTGAGCTGACGGTAAAGAATAAACGTTTAAACCAATCGGTTTGGAACGAGCGATGAGATGTTTGGTTTAGCAACGCTTGGAAACAAATGACAAGATGTTTCGTCTAGCAACACTAATAATGGAGCTAAGAGCCAGAGGTATGGAGTCTAACTGTGTTTAGCTATGTGACGTAAGCTAGACACATACAAACGCTTTAATAAAGGAATTTAAAACACTTGGGACACTTACCTAAAACACTTACCTTTTTTGGGAAACTAGCTGTGCGTACCATTGGGAGTGTAGGCCTATAGAACAAACAGTCCAACTGATTGGAAGTGCAAGTGGCGAGGTCAGATCACATTGCCAGGGTTTGTTTACTGGCGAGCGACACGTGGACTTGACTATGAACACAGTTTGGATACTCTCTGTACATAAAGTGGCAACAATCAAAAGTCACAGAAAATACTGGTAGTACGAAAAAGAGCTAAACTTCGCCAAAATGTGAGATTATATTAATGATACGTTCAGAGGATGTCCCAAATCCGCATCAATCCTTAAATATTCAAGGGTCAAAGCTGGACATAACACGCGTCTTTTTTTTTTTTAATTCTTTTTGAAATTGTTCATATGCTTCAAACAGGCAAAATACACTTGTTCAACAGCACGCCATTCAGTGCAGGTATATGTTTATGATTCTGACTATCAACAAGTGCCCGGGTTACAACGCAAATATTATTACTGAAAGCAATGCAAGCCATGGCAGCTTAGTGATATCAATATTATTGCCATGCCTTGACAACAGAAGCAACCATGCATGAACTACAAGCTGCAAAAACATTTAAAAAATGCGTATACTATAGTATGGCGGATACCTGTACTGTAGGCCTACGTGGTTAAAGACACACTCCTATGTGAAAACAGATTTTTTTTAATTACTCAGATTACACATTCACACTTAAAAAGGATCACAGCTCATTAAAACAAAATATTTTGGTTTTACATTGAGTATAAACACAGAAATGAGCCTGTCTCCTTAACAAGTAGGCTACGCGTTACAAGATATTTTGTGATCGGAAGACCACGCTGTCGCCTCTAATTATTCTGCAATGTGAAAATATCTAAAAGTAAGTGATTATCGCGATAACACACATCCTTATTTCAAGCATTGTGGAGACTTCGAGAATAGATCCCTAGATAAATATATACATAAACTGCGTCTATTTTATCATTTAAATTCAGATCATTTTCGGTGCTTTGCGTGTGCTATGTGGCTATTTCTGGTTTGTGAATCACCGTTTTATGTGTAAATAATCCTGTCTGCAGGATTTTGCCCTGAAGCAAGTGTCAATCGCCGCCAACACCTGGACCTACGGTAATGAACCGAAGTAAATGACTGCCTTGCCAAAGTCATTCATCATAGAAATTGCAACCTGCTATCTATGTGTGTTTTCAAGATCACTCATAAAGAAAGAAGATGTTTAGTGCCAGGACTCGGTTGAAAATTCAGAGAAGGAGATGATGCGGGGATTACGGAAATAATGAAGAAGAAGGAGAAGAAGAAGAAGAAGAAGATTAGGGACAACAGTTTTGCCGTTTACCCTGTAGCCTATTTAACGCCTCTGCAAATGTCATATTTCGTTTCACAGTTTAACGAAATCATGGTTCTGGTATTCCCAGACGATTTTGTCAGTGTTTCATCCTCTTTCACGTGAACTCAAAAAGGTGAGCAGACCGCTCCTCACGCTTTTGCTTCTCGGTGCATGATATGAACAGTCCGCAGGGCAAAGAAATGTATGTTTGTTTTGGTCAAAATGTCTGTCAGTGCCATCTAGTGACAGCAAATATTAGTGTTCTTGTGGCGTGACTCCCTAGTTGTGAACAAGTGTGTAGAATTGGGAAGTGCTCAACAAAGATTATTTCAGTGTGTCCTATAAATGTTTGCTAATATTAGAATTTTATACTAATGTTCTTGTTGTATATCAGTGTTTTCTGTATTGTATAAAATACTTATGGGTCAAATGGCATCGAAGTATTGGAGATATTGTTTTGTAAACAGTAATCCATAAAATCGCTATTTTATATATAAGCTTGTTTTGATTCAAATCAATTCTGCAAGAATGAGACTAAGAATTTTATGTAACAAATGATGAAAAACTATATAGTGCATAAGCAACGAGATAAACTGAACTACAACTCATTTTCGAAAAGGCTAGTGGTAAAGTTTGTCCCACTGCGGATCACGTACTTCATTTGTTGACAGCGCGGGTTTATGTTTCGCGGGAGTAGCTAGCACTTGACAAGGAGACTTGTGTGATAGTATCCTTTAAAACGATAAAATGAGTTTATGGGTTGACAAATACAGACCAACGACTTTAGCGAAGTTGGACTATCACAAAGAACAAGCAAATCAGCTTAAAAATCTGGTAAGAGTCTGCGAAAAAAACTCCTAACGAACTATATTAGCAGGCTGATTCGGGAGGGTTTTGTGCAGCCAAATGATGAGCTAACATATTTCTTTAGACTTTCAGCAATACCGCTTTACCCTGGTCAAGCCATTTAATACCTGCAGTATTCGGATTTAATTAATAACGCCAGTTTTAATCTCTGGATAGGTAATGTTAAATTGTAGTTGGCGTCTTTTAGAATTACTGCTCCTCATCGCTGATAGAAGTTTGGCTGTTTTTCCCATTACAGGTACAATGTGGCGACTTTCCACACTTACTGGTTTACGGTCCGTCTGGCGCGGGGAAGAAGACTCGCATTATGTGCCTGCTCCGCGAGCTGTACGGAGCGGGAGTCGAGAAACTCCGCATTGAACATCAGTCCATCACGGTACACGAGCCCCGAATTATTTCCCTCCTCATTTTGAACTTTGGTCGTGCTCATTTGAGAGGGTGAAAAGTCAATAAAATACATGAACCCCTCTTACGAAATTACAGTGCAAGCGTAGCGAGGCGTTCTGCAGACATTATTTGTTGTTGATTACGGTGTAAATTTGTTTGTCTGCAAGGTGTAAACAGTTCTTTAGATATCTGCAGTACAGCAAAGCCGTAGTGAATTTTAATCTGTACGCTTTATCTTTTGTCCGTGAGAGTTGGTTATGCACCTCACCCATTGAAAATTATCCCCTTGTGTAGGCACCCTCTAAGAAGAAAATTGAAATTAATACAATTGCCAGCAACTACCATTTGGAAGTGAATCCAAGGTAAGATGATGTGTCGCTTGTATCTACAGAAACGCAACGATCGTCACTGAATCGGTAATGAGAATTTTGCCGTCCTGTTTTCTTTGCGGTTTTTGCAGTGATGCAGGGAACAGTGATCGCGTGGTCATTCAGGAGCTGATTAAAACAGTCGCTCAGTCCCAGCAGATCCAGTCCAGCACTCAGAGGGAGTTCAAAGGTCAGATATTTCCCTTTCATTTAAGAAACACAGCCGTAGCGCATGCTCTAGCTGAATGCAATGCAGCCCAGTTAACACAACTTACGGTTTTTGATGCATACATTGATTGTTCTTGCCATTTAAGATACTAGGGTTACCTGAGCATAAGTTCACTCTGCCTATTGCTCACATTTGACAGTGGTCCTGCTGACGGAGGTGGACCGCCTCACTAAAGACGCCCAGCATGCATTGCGTCGCACGATGGAGAAGTACACGGCTACCTGTCGGCTGATCCTGTGCTGTAACTCGACCTCCAAGGTCATCTCTCCTATCCGCAGCAGGTGCCTGGCTGTGCGGGTTCCCCTGCCCAGCGTGGAGGAGGTGCGACATTTGACACAACGTTACCGACCTCTGTCACACAAGGACATTTTGATAAGGAATATCCTTGTTCTTTGTTTGTTTGTTTCAGGGACCTCTTTAAGTCTTGACTCCTCTCTTTCTCTCTCTCCTCCTTCTCCTCTTCCTTACAGGTGTGCAATGTTCTGTCGAGCGTTTGCAGGAAAGAAGGCCTCCTTCTTCCCGGAGAGCTCGCAAAGCAGATCGCAGAGAAATCCGGACGCAACTTACGTAAAGCTCTACTCATGTGTGAGGCATGTCGAGTGCAGCAGTAAGTGTGTGTGTGTGTGTGTGTGTGTGTGTGTGTGTGTGTGTGGGTGCACGTGAGAGAGGGAGAGAACTGTATGGGAATGCAGAACTCCAGCACTAATTATTCCCAACATAGGCGTTTGACTTTTTAAAATGTAATTTATTTATTTACTTATTTAGTAGTTTAAATGAAGTAGATTTTATATGCTGGCATCTGTGGCCTGTTAAACTGCTGCATTAAAAAGCTATAATATATATTGAAAAAGAGTTAATTGTACAACAAGTGACAATATATATACATTTTTTGTTTTACTTGTTTATGTAATTTTTTTTTAACCATTCTCTAAAATGTCTCTCGTGCAGGTACCCTTTCTCTGCGGATCAGGACATCCCTGAGACAGACTGGGAGGTTTACCTTAGAGAAACTGCTCATGCCATTGTCAGCCAACAGAGTCCTCAGAGGTCAGAATGTGTGTGTGTGTGTGTGTGTGTCATCAGTCAGATCAGTCAGGCCCGTGCCAAAGAGGAAATGTTCGTCCCGGCTCAGCCTGATAAAGGAAAATTACCAGTACTCCTGCTGTTAACGGTAGAACAGTTTATCATCATCATCATCGTCTTCGGAGCGTACGGCTGTGGCATCGGAACGATTCCAGTTATAGTTTACTGACTGTGTGTAGTTGAACTGAATTGGATCTCGTGCATATCTTTGTCAATAAGGATGTGTGTTTGTCACAGGCCATTTGGTCTGCAGCATTTATAAAGAAGTAAAACATTGTTTGTCATTTTGTCCTTCTCTTAAGATGATTTTCTGACAGTCATGTGAGGTATTTTTTTTTTTTTTTTTTTTTTAAACAGTGCTTTGGTTAGGAACAGCACACGACCAGCCGCATTTTCAAACGCCGATCAGTTTCTTAAAAGCCGTTTAATTATTAACTTAGATGTCAAACGGCTGGAATTTTCTTTTTTACTTTTCAAAACGTATTAGCTGGTCTGAGGACTTTTTTTTTTTTTTTTCCCCCCCTCTTCTTTTACAGACTACTGGAAGTTCGAGCAAGACTGTATGAGCTTCTGACTCACTGCATCCCTCCAGAAATCATCATCAAGGTACAGTTTATGGCTTCATTTATATCATTTCTTTCAATGTATGGGTTTACATATTTCAGTGTGTAGGTCTCCATTAGTGGCCTAGACAGTTTATGTCTTAATTCTTACATTACATGTTCTCAGTCCTTTGTTCAGGAACCCACCCCCCACCCCCTACCCTGCCCTGAATGTCTTTCTTTTGACCCTCCATCATCACAGCTGGTTAAGATAATGAAGGGCTTGATGATTGGTTGAATCAGGTGTGCTAGTGTGAGGCTGAAAAATAGTCTGACCTTTTATTCAGTAAAAACCACATTAAATGTAAAAGCACCTAACTGGTGCAAAATGGAACACGGGGGGGGATTTCGTTTCTCTGCTGATACGATGCCGTTAGCCCAGACACTGCATTAAGACGGCAGCGTCATTTGAACTGTCCTGAACTCTCTCATTCTGACTGGTCTTTATCCCAACCTATCCTAACCCTTCGTCCGTGCGCAGGGCCTGGTCACAGAATTGCTCAGTAACTGCGATGGGCATCTGAAACCCGAGGTGGCCCAGCTGGCGGCACACTATGAGCACCGTCTTCAGCTGGGCAGCAAAGCCATTTACCACCTGGAGGCCTTCGTTGCCAAGTTCATGGCCATTTACAAGAAGTTTATGGAGGACGGACTGGACGGCTTCATGTTCTGATCTGTTTGCGATCTTTGTGTGTGTGTGTGTGTGTGTGTGCTTGAAAAAAAGAAGTAGCAAGAAAAATTTGTACAATAAAGCCTTTCAAACGAAAAATCATTGACACAGAGTCTTGTTTCTAGAGATGAAGCACGCGTTTGAAAATGTGAAACAAAAGGTACGACTTAAACGTAAGAGGACTGCAATGTGGGAATATGACAAAAGTTCTCTCTCCAACGACTTTTTTTGGTCTGTGGTTAATTATGAAATTAAAGCACTGATTTCTAGAACATAATAAGGTAGGTCAAATTCTTGGCAAACCTTCAGTAAATAAGACATAATTTGTTTAGTATTGAAGGCTACAAAATGCAATTTTGGAAAACTATAGCAGATGAACTGTGTTTCTAAGGCAGTCACTTAATGCAGTTTGAATGGAAAATAGATACACATTATTTGAAGTCCCACAAAATGAACTTACCAAAATGATTTGTATTTTCAGACTTTTGTACTTTCATTCTAAACTGCCACTGTATGGTTTGAGAATGAGGGACATATGCCTGTGGTTTATGAGCGGGTTATTGAGAATGAGAGACAACACTATGATTGCAGCCTAAGAATCAGCAGACAATACAAAGAGAGTCAGTGCCACTTTAATGTGGAGGATGTTATTTTACACATACTAAACAAATCACTAAAAATGTATCCCATTCATATTCGAAGGCTGAAACATATTTATAGCACACAGTTCAACAGAAGCACGAGTAAAAAATAATTTATATATGTGTGTGTATGTATATATATATATATATTATTAAAAATCATCTTGTGGATTTGATTTTTTAAATAATGCCAGTCTGGAAAAGTGCAGCAGGTTATGTATTCAAACATTCATTTTAAGAACATTATATAAGTGTCTTTCAGCCCACAGGAAATGCTTCAAAATAATTTTTAAAGTGCAAATAAACAAACACAAGCCAAAAAAAAAAAAATGTATATATGGCATGTTCATCATAATTCACAAACAGGTCTCCAAAGAAACTAGAGGGTAAAGGGAAGAAGGTACATAGTGGACAACAGTACATGAGAAAAACAACACAAAAAGAAACTCCATTTGCCTACAAATGTGTAACACAGACCTCAGCACCCAAACGGTCATTTCGTGTTCTTTGGGTCTATGTGTAGAATCTTTCCCTTTAACTCAACTTCTCCTGTAATGTGGGAGAGATAAAGCTAAAGGGAAAGTATGAGGTAACTAACTTAAGTTTTGGGGGAGGTGGTGGGTCAGGGGGATTGACTGATCCCCTTTCAGGTACCTCATCTTCAGTGGCCCAGAGTTTACAGGTCTGTGGACCTTCATGATGATATCTTTCAAGATGAGGTTAAAGGTCAGAGGACACACTATAGACTTGGCCTTAGACTGGAGCATATTATTACTGTTTTGAATCAGTTGCTGAAAGTCATTTCCGGTTTACATGCAGCCACCAGTCTCCCAAAGAGTCTTTGCACTGCCCTGTTACTCTCCATAGATACGGCCCAGCAGTGCAAGTAAGTCATGATTTATATACTTATATATAAACCAGTCTGACAAAGAAAAATCTAAGTCTTCATTAACTGCCTAAAACTACCTTTTTCTTTCTTTCTTTCTTTCTTTCTTTCTTTCTTTCTTTCTTTCTCTTTTTTTGTTGTTACATTGTTAAAGCAATTTTGTGACAGAGAGGTCAAGGGAGACACGCAGTAAATAAGTTATTTGTGTCTTTTTGTCGCATAGTATATAGTCAAACCTAGAGTGATGAGTATGCCTAAACCCACCAATGAGAGAAAGCCCACGACAGGTCGCTTGGCCAGGACGTGGCAGCCGGGACAATGCTGAGTGACGCGGGGACAGTGCTGAGGTGGGCTGCCGTGTTCGGGGAAGCCGTTGTGATCAATAATGTTGCGGTAATGGGTCAGTGATGACTTGACAATGACCTCATCTTGCACATGGCCATACAAGCCAAACCCTGGATCCCGCTGGTCGTTCAGTGCATATGCAAAATAGCCCTGCAGATTAACCCTATCCAGTGTGTATGCTGCAAAAAGAGAAGATTGGCAGATGAAGATTGATAGATGAAGAGAGAGAGAGAGAGAGAGAGAGAGATTTGGGAAAAGAGCCATTACCAGCAAAATAGTGGTTAAAACGTGTTTAACCTAATTTGCTCCTTTACCTGTTACATTTCAATTGTAGATAAGTCGACATTGCAATCAGGTTACTTAGAATCAGTACGCCGATATTTTCCAAATTAGGTACACAACATTGCAAAACAGCATGCGTTGGTGGCTTTGATGCTAAACAGGTTACTACTGCGAGGTCACTGAGCTGTATCTCTGTGTTTCTGTCTAATGATTAAGCAGGTGTTCGTGAATGTTTGTAAGCCTGTGTAAGCTTTGCTCCCTGAAGGATCATCGTATTACAAACCAGAACTCCCCAGGGCTAAAGATACGTTACTGTACAATCCAGGCCTGGGTCAAGAAGTCATTTGAACTATTTACTTTTACTGTACCTTGGGTGCTTTTCTCCTAAAGTTACAAAATTCTACCTGGACTAAGTGAGTTGAAGCAAACAAACCAAATAAGAATGCCTTACAATGTTTTCATTTAATCTGACATTTATCCTTTGAGGTAAGACGCCAAGGTCACAAGGAAACAGAGCATTGAACTGAACTGGAACAGGGCCCAGTCGATTAAATACTAACTTGACCCTGGTCTGATCCAATCAGACCAACCATATCTTCCAGTCCTAAACCTATCAAAAAAGTTCATCTCTCCTCACCTTGAGCAAAAATGTGTTAGAGAGCAGCTTACCCTTCAAAGCTTCATTGATGTAGTTGTAAAGGTAGTAGACTCGCAGACTGTCTTTGAACCGTGCAGTGTCCTCTTGGACGCCATTACCCATAACATATATAGGGACATCCTTGTACCGAGAGTTTACCCAGTTGAGGGCCTTGCGAAGACCCCAGGGAACCACTGGAGAGTTGCGACGTGGAGACATAATCCAGGTCACATCAGATATGAGCTGCACCTCAAACTTGTCCTTAAAGGTATACTTGTCCTCAACTTCATCGTAAGCCATAGAGGTGGTGAAGTGGCTAAGAGCAAAGAAGTCATACGTGCCCTTAATCAGGTGTCTGTCTTCCTCACTGAATGTGGGCAAATGGTAGTTGAATAAATCGATGGGATTCCTCTGCTGAAGCCAGCTCCTCATCACTGGTGGGTAGTCGCCACTTCCGAAAATGGGCTCCGCAAACCACCCGACGCGGAAGTCCAAGACGCGGTTTGCAGGTGCGACGTCTTCCCGGTTGAAAGAGAAAGCCGGCTCCACCCAGTCCATGTGCAGAACAAGCGACACCTTCCCACCCTGGACCTGGCGGAACTCTTTGTCGTAGACACGCCAGGCCAGAGCGTGGGCCCGGAGTAGCTGATGTCCAACTTCATAGCCCAGGCCTTCCTCATTAGGCTCATTCAGCGTGATCCACAGTTTCACATGTGCTCCAAGCCTGCGGAAACAGAGTCTGGCATATTCAGCAAAGGCCCGCACCGTCTCTGTGCTCTGCCAACCTCCATTGGCCTCCATGGGTATAGGCAGGCTGGAGATCTTCCCGGTGTGATGCCAAAGAGTCACCACAGGTGTAATATTGGCCCTTTGCAGCTCACTCACAAAGCAATGGTAATAACCGAGTAACGTATCGTTGGCCTCAGACGCATGTCCCGTGGGAACGATGGAAGACCAGTTAAGAGAGAAGTGGAAGTGGGATACATGTATACGTCGCACCTCAGACACCTGCTGACGGATGGTGGCATAGTCAGCGCAGTGTCGTGCTCTGCGTAATGGCAGGACCTGGGTGCCCTCCAGTTTCTTCAGCTCTCCATTCCCAGAGATGTTCCAGATGTAAATACTCGGATCAGCAAACTGAGTGGGAGTAGTCTCCACCTGATGAAATGGACAAATCACAAGTTTATGGGACCGGTTTTTGGGCCGCAATAATATTCATGGATGACATCAAACCGAGGCAAAGGCAAACAACGTGTTTTGTATTTGTGTTGATGGACTCAATTACCAAACACCTGTTACTGGAAATGATATCTGAAAAAAAATGTGGTTGTAAATGGAAACAGAAAATTAGGGGATCATTAAGGTTATAGGTATAGGAGATAAAATATTATTGTTACTAGCGGTAATTGGCTGGAACCTGGTGCAATGCATGGTCAGGCAGCTCTCAGTATCTGGGCTCTGGCAGATGAACTTTGCCTCCTAATCCACAAACAGGACCAATGACCAATGACACAGGTTCTAATGTCAATGTGTTTGGCTAAGATCGGACCACATGGGTTCAAAGAATTCAGTAACATAATTGTTTTTGTATAAACAAACCACTACGAGGAGCAGGGGTTCCCTTTGGAGCTAAAGGCTTCAGGATCAATTCTGAATGGCCCTCGTACACTTTAAACATCAAATATCAAATACCCAGAGACTTCATGATTCTGTCAACAATGTTTGCCACTGCATTTGAAAAGCCTTTCCATTTTGTCAAAATACAATTTTTTTAGACCTCCTCCCCCAAAATATAACATCCAAGTGTTGTCTCTACAGCAGCGATTTTCAGAAATCTGTAATCCTCCAACCCTCAGCCCAACTTAAGTTCAAAGTTACAGGACATTGGAGTTAATGTGTACACAAATCATCCAATTTTTTTTTAACATCTCATGTTTTGAATGAAGTCACATATTTACTTTAGACTTTTGTCCACTCAGCAAACTTCTAAAAATACTGTATTCTTGTCTCTCCTGGCTTGTTCATTTATCCAAACAGGCCCTGGATTAATGTGTCCAACTGGCAATAAATTGTGTACACTGTTCATCATGGTTCTTCAGCACCACTCATGCAGGGGACCATGAGCAGTCATCACTGATGGTTTGAGGGCACCTTTAAGTATTTAACATAAATACGCAATGAAATTAATGGTACATACAGTGCATTATGGCATAGCAAATTGCTGTAAACTCATTTTAAAAGATGCTGTATGCTATTTTTTCAATAGCTCTTGCGTCCTGTGTCTTTAAAAATATATTGTAGCATCATATGGTTACACCACTTTTAAAGATATATTCAAAGAATGTAAACAATGTGGATTATCACCTGAATGGAGTTAGCGGCAACTCCCCAGGCAAAGTTGCAGGGGAAGACTCCTTGAGCTGGCCGGTTCTCTGGCAGCTGAGGGAAGCCGTTTTTCTCAATGAGTTTGCTGTAGAAGATAGCAGATGTTTTGGGTTCTCTCTTCAGATCAGGTGTATTGAAGTCCACGTAGTAAAGGCCGCGACGTATACCGTATTCACGGTACCACTCAAAACCGTCAAGCAGAGACCAAGCGGTGTAACCAATCACGTTCACTTTGTCAAACCTAATGGCTAAAGGGGCAAAAACAAAAACGACGTCATGTATGTTTCAGACTTGGCATCATGAATAAACACAATAATCTGTCCCTTCTGCGCTAAGAAAATGGTTCCTTTTTCAGTCATTACTTTTCATATATTTACTTAAATATGATATGGATTGTGTTAATAGTGTACAAATCTGGCGGACATCACTCTGCCTACATTTAAGGGTCTCCATGATAAAGCGTTTCAGGTAATACATGTGCTTGGCATCTTTCGTTTTGGTATTGCCACTGACAAACCAGCCACTCTCCACCACAAAAATGGGTGGGTTGTTATATTCTTCATTGACCCAGTAGAGCAACATGCGCAGGTCCAAATCCTCCGTTTGTCCAAAGCGTAGGCTGTCATTGATGAGGAAGCTTAGGGCAGGCCCGTGAGACAAAGCGAAAAAATCCGCCGTGTGCCTGATGTAAGCCTTCTCAGTTTCGGAGAACGAGGGCAGTCTGTGTGTCAGGTTGCGCTTCATGCAGGGTGGATAGTCGCCGTCCACGAATAGAGGCCGCGCAAACCAGCCCAGGACAAAGTCCAGGGAGCACTGACAGGCCTTGCGGTTCTCCTGTCGAGTCCGGCTGGGCTTGATCCAGTGAGAGGCCAGGGCCATGGACACTCTACCTCCCTGGCTAACTCGGTATCGCTCGTCATACAGGTGCCAGGCTGCAGCGTGGGCCTGGGAGAAAATAATTGTAAAGTGATGTCTAAGAGGAGAGAGATTTTGAGCAGTGGGTATGTTCGAGATGTATTAATAGCATTACTAGAGTATTTATTGAGTGAGAGCCAATCAAATATTCATCATCGCAAAGTATTTCAGGTGACAACATGCCGTAAATCAAACTCAATATTTGATTGAAATAGTGCTGTAGTTTTTGCTAAGATGCAGTTAATTTTCTCATTTTACCTTCAGAAGATTATGTCCAACTCTAAACGGCAGATCTGAATCATTTTTTATTCCTGGGGCAACCACGCCTGTCCCGTATCCATGCCAAGCCACGACAAATGGATTGTCTATGGTGATCCAATATTTAACGTCAGCGCCAAAGGTTTTGAAACAAAAATCCGCGTACTCTTTAAACAAATCCACGAGAATGGAGTTGTTCCAACCTCCGAAGCGGGTTTGCAAGTTATCTGGCAAGTCCCAGTGATACAGCGTGACTACCGGCTGCACTTTGATTTCCTTTAAGCCTCGTATTAAAGTTTTATAGTAATCTGCCCCTTTTTCGTTGTAACTGCTTCTACTTCCGTTGGGAAATATCCGAGGCCAAGACAAAGAGAACCGGTAGTGACTGACTCCAAGCTGCTGCAGTGCACGCAGGTCGCCCGGGATGTTATGGTAACTGTCACTGCCTACGTCTCCCCTGACTATTCGGTTACCGCCGCGCGTAAAAGTATCCCAGATGGACTTGCCCTTACCGTCTTTTTCCCAGGCTCCCTCAACTTGATAAGCTGCGGTCCCGACAGCCCACAAAAAGTTGTCTGGAAAAGTGTCGTACAAAAAGGCTTTGTCACCGGGATATGGAAGTTTACTGAATCTATCCCAGGTACGTAAACCAGCCCCGGGGTCAGCAGCTGTGAGTTGAAGCTCGCTCCAGATTTTAAGCGCGAGTAAAATCAGTGTGATTTTCATCGTTTCGGTGAATCGTTCCCCTTTTTTTGAGACACCATCAATAACAGAGGAAATAATTTCTGTTCCTTTTATGCATTTGGTCTTTGTAGTACAGCCCGCCACATCGTCAAGCTGGCCACACGCGAGACCTCTTTTGTCGTGTTAGGAAATCTATCAATTATTACCCAAGCACTTGACGCGTAAAACCGTATCCAGGTGCAGCACAATTTCTAGCCTCTATTATAGCAATATTTCCCTGCCCCATATTGACAAAGTATGTCATACGAAACGAGTCGGATCGAAATCATTCCAGTCATAGATTTCAGCATGATAAACAGCGACAGATATTAATTACGTTCAAATGATTTTCAAACACAACCGTTTATACAAAGGAAAATTCTTGTTCCAGCAAACGTTATGTAATTAAAGAATTAATTTACTTGTGTAATTAAAAGTACTAATTATTGCTTCACATCTTTTACTATTATTTACAACTACGATGACTGAATTATTTAATTAAAACGAACTAATCCATGCCTTCGAATCTATCTATGTTTTACTCTGATTCAGCCATATAAAGACATCTAAATAAGAATGTGTGGAGTAAAAAGGGGAATATTAGACTATGCCCAGCTATATATAAGCGTCATCAGAAATAGTTTAAACATACTCTGACACGAAAAGAATTTCAGTATTAATTTCTCAATAAAAACATATGGTACCAGTAATAAGGTGCTCTGTTGTTTGTTGGTTCTGACTGAAATTCTGAGTGCAGCATCCTGAAAAGTTTTATTTAACGTGTTTTCCCACACTGAGCGCATTTCAGTAGTCAGGTAAAAACCAATAGCATTTGTCAATCCTCTAAAGCAGGGCTCCTTAACCGAAAGAGGCAAGTCTTAAAAGAATTCAGAAAATACACATCAGTAACCAACATGCTCTTTATCAGATGCTCCCTTAAAAACCTCCCGACTAAAAAAAAAGCTGTTTTTTAAAGTCAAAGTTTTAAGACTGCTAAAGGAATCCAAGTTATTATCAAAACCTGCACTGGTTCACGTAAGAGCTGGGGGCAGTGAACGCACTACATATCAGTGCTCGTGCAGCAGGTGTCTATTTATTTATTTATTTATATATTTGTTTGTTTTAAAGAACAGCTTGCTTACATAACCGAGGCCTCAGCTGGACCTGCACTAAAAAGACATAATATTATAAAAACCTTAACGATGGACGAAGTATCGCCTTTGGAAAGAGAGAGAGAAAGATCAAAGAGAGATTTGCATTGCGGCTCTGTTAGGGGGAAGATAAATCAAACTGATTGGTTAGATTTGGACAAATGGGCTCCATCAATTTTTTTTGTTGTTTTTTTTTTTTTTTTGATCACGGAGGAGCTTGGCTTGGCACCACGCGCACCTGTTCTTTGAGCTCCAATCAAGATGGGGGAAAAAAAACAGACAGTGCAATATGAAAATACCAGTAATATGATGTTCCGTGAGTGATTTTATTAGCCTCCCTCCAGGCCCTGGCCTGTCTGCAAAGCTTGATCCTGTGTTATTGAAGCAGTTAGCCCATCTGACGGCACCATAAACATCAATATTCTTGGGTTAATGTCAGTCAGTAGCCAGTCGGTGTACAAAGTCTGCTGAAGCAGGGAACATACAGGTGGCTCGTCATTAGAGAACATTTGCCACATTTAAACAGAGCATTAACATTGCATTCACTCTCAAGCTTCTGTAAGCTTCTGTCACCTCCTGTGTTTGCTCTCTGTTTAGGTGTTCGTTAATTGTTCGTTTGTCTGTTTTGTTTCGGTGTTTGTTGTTGTTTGTTTCATGGTTTTGGATCAACAGCTTACTTCAGTCCATGTCTAATACAGGAATATGTTGAGTTTTTCGTGTGGGTACGCACCTCATTGCTTGTAATGTAAGATTTTTTAAACACGCAGTGTCATTTATTAATTAGCAGGTATCCTTGAAACTACACTCTTTCAAACACATAAAAGATTTACATACAAAATTAGTCACATACTTGCCAAAGCATTTCAAACAAACCTTGGTAATATCTCAATTTCCTTAACGCAATTCAAGTGGGAAAATACCGTGAGTTAGGAGCTTGTGTTTACCCGTAGGGTTTCGTGTTTACCCGTAGGGTTTCGTGTTTACCCGTAGGGTTTTGTGTTTACCTGTAGGGTTTCGTGTTTACCTGTAGGGTTTTGTGTTTACCTCTAGGGTTTCGTGTTTACCCGTAGGGTTGGTCAGACCGCAACCACCTGAGGGTGAAGCTTTGTTGTACAGTAGAGCGTAGAGGTTATTCCACATTATACGACCCTGCTTTTCAGTCCCTCTTATTTGTGAGGAACCACATTGCTTTGGTAATGACTGCGGTGAAGCTGGGACAACTCCACATCCCACTGTGGGAAAGGACAGTTGAGTACTTAAACATCATGACCTGCATGGCAAATGTCACAGTCAAGAACGATTTTGAGTCTTTTTCATTCGTGACATTATCCCTTTATTTAGTTATTTTTTAAATGTCTGAGCTCATTGGCTGTTTCTCTGAAGTCACATGGAGTGCTCTCCCTGTCTGTGTAAACATAGTGGGGCTTTCTGCAACACTGCTCCTGTCATGGCTGTATGATGGGAGAACTGGAAAGAGCACAGGGAAGTGGGAGATATTAAAGCTGCTCTCTCAGATGGAACGCAAACAGGTCCCTGCCTGAGTTTTGTACTGATTGGTTGTTAAGATGAGTGGAACTGCTGAGACGCGGGTCTGGGCTTGTTGTCTGATCCAGCTCCCCCTCAGTGTTGCTCCTGTACAGAGAATAGAGGACACAGCGTCTAACAGACCCCCTGCTAGCTCTTATTAGCATAAACATGTCTTCTTTGGTCTGGAAATGGATTTTAGAAAGTGTCAGTTGGGGAATATACTTGAGGCCATGTATGGACTGGTGAAAATCTAGTGAAAAAAAAGCTACGGATAAAAAATGTTGCAAAAAGCACATACAAATGTTCACTATGAAATGTGTGTTTTCTAACCAAAATTTTTGTGTCAGTACTAATTAGGCACGATGGCTTCGAGTTCTCATTTCAGTGATATATCATGACAATTAGGGTTTCCAGCTTTGTCAACATGTTTTCACTGTAGATTATTACTGAACATTACATTGTTATGCTATTTGAAAATGATATTGTTACATTGTTACAAGCTACGCTGAACAGTAGATTGTAACAATGTAACACTGTAACAATTTAATATCATTTAATATTAAAAACAATGTTACATTGCTTCAATATTACATTTTAACACTTTTACATTGTTTGAATGTTACACTGTAAAACTGTTACATAGTATCAACATAGGAATGCAGTCATTTAAGTGAACTTCTCCCACTATCTCTAGTTAAACAGAAACTCCAGTTGTAGTTAGCATTCACTGTAGTGGGAATATTAAAAAGAGTCCAGTCATGTTATCTATACCATAAAAAAAAATCATTTTTGTGAGCGCTTCAGTTCTGTATCTGCAGTAGCTGTGTAAATTGTAGGTAACAGAGTCTGCACTGACACATGGAGAATGATGATTGAAATATAAGTGTTAAATCTGTGCAAGCCCTGTGATGGGGAAAAACTAGACATCTTAATCATAACACACAGCTGAACATTTGGTCAGAATAAAATCATATTCTGTAATAGGCATAACCTCTACAGTACATTTACACAAAGCTGAAGGAAGCTAAACTCAATTAGTAAATTAAAAAAAGTCGGAATTTGTGTTATCTATAGTTGAATTTGTGTTATCTAATAAACTAGGTATTTAAAATTGTATTTCCAGATACCCTTATCTTTATTGGGGTTTTTTTGTTTGTTTGTTTTTTGCTTCTGTTCTTGCAAAGTCGTGAGTGTTCCCCACATTTTAAACATGACAAACAAAGGTTAATGAATACCACCTTTTACAACTCTGCACATTTCACAATACAACCCTCTCAACTACTGTTATACTCACTACATTCCGCTAGAGGGCACTGTCACCAAGTAAGTACACAATTCCCTTCATTAAACGGTTTTCAGATAACGGACGACTTATAAATACACTCCATCTTGCCTCTCACTTCAAATGTGCTTTACCATTATGCACAAATTTCACTATTATTCTTATTCTTATTCTTATCATTATTATTATTATTTGTCGTAATAGTAGTAGTAGTAGTAGTAGTGGTAGTAGTAGCATCAGCAGTAGAAAAATTTTGAGATTTTGTCATGATTATGTGCTCTAACGTAATGTTGTCATCGACATGTTTGGTCCTGTTGATTATACAAATGTTCTCAGTTTCGCACTGACTAATATGAGCATGGTCATCGATGCGGCGCGTCTGCTGTGATACTTTAAAGACACAATTTACAGTACATAAGCATTTCTACTGTGCATGTATCCAATACACGACCTGAGGAAGTGAAAAGGTTTGAAAGTCTCTGGGTGGAGACTGGGGTAGGAGTGATCACATGTCCATCTGAGAGGTGGAGCTGCTGAACATCTTTATCCGTCTGCTCTCTTAGCTTCTTCTCGTGGTTTTAGACACAGGGCCTAAGGAGGCTGTGTATGGCTAGTCCTTAAAATGCCTCTGTAACATAATCCCAAACTTATATTTCTATTATAAATGTTCTTGTTGTTGTTGTTGTTGTTTTTTTTGTAAAAAAAAAAAAGAAAGAAAAGAAAAGCTCAGATTGGTCTGTGTCTTCCATTCATAGTTTATTTTCATTGCAAAATCTAAAACAAAGTTGTTGACCAAAAGAATGTTGTAGCACGATTAATAAAACAATGGCCGTCTGTTCCATGTTACAGACATACATTTGTTCTTTCACCAAATATTTTTTTCTTTACTCTTTACTTTTCTTTAATATTTTTTACTTTATTGCTGAACTTTCATCACTTGACACATTTTTTATGTCCTTTGACTTTACAATTGCTAACATTAGAAAAACTATGAGTTGTTAAAATGCAAACAGCAGTGCGAGAAAAAAACAAAGACAAAAAAAAAAAAAAACACGCCCATAAAGGCGGAAAGGCAACACACTGACTGGAACTGAAATGCTGAAACCTTTAGACTGCGAGTTAAGCACTGGTATGAAACTGGTAAAACTGTATGAAACCCCACGAGAGAGGAGCACTCTGACACCCCCGTTCACACACCGACACAAACAGCAATGGGATTATAACAGAGTGATAATTATTCCCTGTTATTCCTTGTTACCCCAGTCATTCCTCTCGTTTTCTGGGTGGTTTGACCATTTATCAAGAGACACTTCGTCGTCCAGGATCTGGAATATGCTCCGTACGCATTCGTAGGAGTTCTGCATCCGACGCAGCTTTTCCATTGGGACCTTGCCCTTGCACCGCCTAACATGGAAGGCATAATAATAATAATAATAATATAAATTATAATAATAATAACAATAATAATAAAATCTTTATTTGTGTAGCACTTCTTTCAGCACACAGTTTACGGAGTGCTAACTTCACAGTTAGTATCAAAGCCAGTGTTTTTCTGATCCTGTTCCTGAAGGCCCACAGTGCAGTATATAGGTGGAGTTAGGAGTGGCACTGATGAGCTAGATTAAAAATGCGCTGCCTTGTAAGGACTGGTCATGTGACCCACAGTGTTCAGAGTGGGCGGAGCTATGGCCCACCAGGGGCAGCAACAACCATCTAAACATTTAGTTCCAATTCTCCATTAACAACAACAGTGATAATTAAAACACTATTCCTGAAACCCAATGTCAGTAATACATGCATTCCTTGATCTTGACATATTTATGGAGATGAGGATAAATCAGACTAATATACATCTGGTTGCTGAGATGAACTTATTAATGAGCTAATGAGATACATACCGATATAAGTCCTCCAAATCCATTTGAGGTGTCATGTTTCTGTCTGGCAGCTCAGTAAATTTAACAAAGTAGCCCCGTTTAAAACCCTAAGGAAAAAAGAGAAACATTACAATTTTACAACATCCTGTATCATGAACACACCTCAGAGGCCTTAGAGCTCAGGACAGGTGAGTGAGCGAATCCCACCATCCATTCAACCCCACAACGTTTATTCACAGATCAGAGAAAGGTTGAGGTTCTGTTTCAGGTTCTGCATCCCTGGTCTGGCTGATTTCTTCCTGTTCACATCAGTGGGCTTTGAATGATTCTGCAAAGTCTCCACACTGCATAAAACATATTTAGCCAAGCAAAAATAGCCATTTTAATTTCACCAGGTCACTAAATCTCTCTTTCTGCCAAGCCTCATGTGGCACATACATGTGCATGCCTTTTGGTTTGCTTGTTTGTTTTGTTTAACTCAAGGTAAATCAAATCAATCAATCAGTCAAACAAACAAAGTGCGCTTAGCTGCATTAAGATGATGCCAGTGCTAATTTTTCAGTCGCGTTTATAACTGTAAGAACATCTGTCATAATGTTATGAACAAACCATTAGCACATAGGGATACATCTCCCAGCACGCCATGTTGGTGTTATCAATGATGACCGGATCGTACCCTTCTTTTATAGCGTCTAGAGCTGCCAAATAAAGAAATAAACTAATCAATAAATAAAGTGCAAAAAAAAAAAAAAATCAGAACCACAAAGACATTGCCTAATTAAGACTTGGACCCCCCCCCCAAAGAGGTAAAAACAACTGTTCGGGGGGTCGAAACGTTTATATATCCTATGCTATATAGCCCTGGAGAACCAAACCCCCCCCCCCCCCCCAATTGTATAATTCCCACTCTGCTAACAGTAATGATAACAGAACAATACTTTAAACAGTGTTTTCCTTTAGTGACAACAACAATGGGTTTTTAAAGTGATACTCATACAATTTCCACATGTTTTAACTGTCAGAAACATTTTAGCCTGGAACTTCTGTAATGTGTAGAAAAAAGTCACATATACTATACTGAAGTAAATAAAAGACGAATAGTCTGTGTGATTGACGGAGTTCGGCAACAAACCTCACACACAAACCTTTTTCACGGTTCTCCCTGTGTGCTCTTGGTAGCTCTTTGGGGTCGAAATTAACAATTTTACCATTGCTGCGGAAATAATCGTCTGAGCTGCATATTATCCCCGAGTTTCCCTCAAGTTCACTAAAAAACACCAAATACATATAAATGGTGATTTGAAAAAGCTGTACTTACACAAAGTATTAAAAAAAAAAGGCGTCAAACTTCATGTACATAATTCAAGTTCTATAAGCGTCAGCCAGTGTATACTGAATTCATTACAGGTAGTTCACCTCGCCAGTTCTGACTTGCCAGTACCAGGCAAGCCTCTGAGAATTATTAGCTGTTTGGTACGTCTTCTGCGTCCTCTCTTCGATCCGTACGACATTATTTTACCTTGGAAAAAATAATTAGGGTCCAGGAAGACGTGTCCTTCAGTTACAATCGACTGATGTATTTTACTCGGCTCATTCGACGGTTGCTTTAATCTGACACGCCTACTTTGCATGAAGAAACGTAACATCCAACGAGGCTGATCTGGGGTCAGTCCAGACATTTCGACTGAAAAAACCGACAAGAAGAGTCGTGGGGTCCCCGTTGGAACAGCAGAGAGTAATCATAGCTCTGTTATCCGGAACAAATGCCTGACTTTTTTTTTTTCTTCAGTTTTCAACGTTTCTAACACACGGTCACAGTCTAATCAGAACGCTTACTGTATGAATCGCTGAGCTCAGTAGCCTACGCCTCTAACTGACTGTCAGGCTACAATAGCGAAGTGTTGGGAAAAATATCGCTTCGCATCATGACTGCAACCTTTAGAGGGAAAATGTGCCTCATGACTATTGTCATGATGAGGTACTAATATTATAGGGATCTGTGCTGCTTAATTACTATATGCTGCAACATGTATCTCTGTGTTAGAACAATGAGCATTTATTATGTAGAAGACAAGGCCGCTGTGTGCCTGTAGCACCTAGGAGCGAACACCAAGTATCCTGTGCTCCATGAGAAAAGTTATCCTGTGAACCCCCACACCTGTCATAAGACTTGTTTGTCTCACTGTACGAAAAGCTCTCCACTGCTTAACCTCGGAGAGAATTGCGCCTCGTCTCTGTGATGTGCCTCTGCTATGTGCATGAAATAAAGAAGAAATTATTCATCGAATCCGAAGTTTGTTGTCCCTGAGAATTAGCAACTCTCATGACAGGGGACTCCACATTTCTCTTACAGAAGGCAATGTCTGAATGGACTCAGTGGGTTTTACTCACCGACCCACGCTGTCCACCATTTTATTTTGGCCAGTACCAACTTTATTTAACTTCTTGTCAAAGGCTTCAGATTGTTTGGTACAGTTAAATGAGTTCTTAGATGAACAGTAAAAAAATGAACAGTGTTGATAATCTCCGTGACTGGTGTTGGGGGAAACATTCTAAAGTCTATAGCGTAAAGTGAGTATTTGTTGTTTTAGAGCCTCCAGTTTTAGATAGTCCCGTGACCTCCCGTATACATTACCAGTCTTTGTCACTGACGATTTTTTCGTTTTCGATCACAATTTAAAAAAAAAAAAAAGGTTTTCAGTCCAGATCAATCACCATACACTTCTCATCTTTCCTCTGATAAAACAACAAGAAGTTCTAGCTTCTAGCATGTCATCTTCATCATTAATGCAGATCTTCTGTGATCACTTAACTAATGATATCGTGTCAGGTTTTTTTTTTTCTTTTTTTTTTACTGTTTATAACACATGTGCCTAAACACAGTTTTCACAAGGCCATCCATGAAAGAGAGAGAAAGGGGGGAGAGAGAGAGAAATAGGGAGGCAAGGACAGCCGTACTCCTTTTAGTTTTGAAGAAGAGCAGTTTCGTTTTCTTGCCCAGTCACTTCCGTTGCGTGTGTGCCAAATCCTGGGCAGGGTGACTTCAGAAAAACCATATCTTGTGGTTTTGCTTTATGAGACCAACATCACACACACAATTCGTCTATGACGCTCAAATCTCTGCGTTTGGTTGAATGTTTGGTTGACTGACTCATTGTCAAATGCTGTTTGTTTCTTCAGAACCGTGCAGTTGAGCAAAACAAGAGGAGGAAATCCTCTCCACTGATGTTTACGTTTCCACTCCGTCAAAATACAAAAACGGGCCGGTCGTCATTAACGACTCAATGACAGTTGCTTCAGATGTGACAACACCCTGAAAAAATGTTCTGTTTCATTGAATTTTACACAAGACAAACAAAGTCTTCTGAAACTTCATCACAGGAGGGGTGTTCAAAAAGACACTCTTTTGCCAGAATGGACAGGGACTATCTGGAGTGATGAGATGGGCAGTTTTTTTTGTTTGTTTGTTTGTTTTTGTTCTTGTTTTTTTCTAGAGATGAAGTTGAAAGGCAGCTCCTGTGTGTGTTAGCAAAGACACCAGTGCCTAGGATCATCTGTCAGGCATCTTAAGGGCATGGAAAGCACTCACACAATCCTGTCCAATCTCTTTTCTCTGTCTGAGGAGGCAAAGGAAACCCACTGAAAAAACTAACTCATATATAAATCAACAAAACCAAGTGACTGAAGAGAAAAGAGAGATGCCATGAATTTGAGTTGCTTTGGGGTGATTTATGAAGTAATATAGAGAATATCACATATTATTATAACTATAAGGGCAGCCGTGGTCTAAAGGTTAGAGAATCAAAGCAAGGCACTTCACCCCAATGCCCACCAGGCGCAAGGAATGCTGCCCACTGCGTCTGGTGTGTGTGTTCAGTACTGGTGTGTTGGATGGGTTAAAAGCAGAGGACAAATTCACTGCTCACTGTTCACAGTGTGTGTGTGTGATCACAGAGATTATATTTACATTACATTTACATAATACATCAGAGAGTCAACACAAGTATGTACTTTAAGGCACAAGTATGTACCTTAAATTTTAGTATTATTTCTTTTTTTTTCCCCCACAGAGGCAACTTGTAAGCAACAGTTTTAGATATTATATTCTCTGTAAACAATGTATGATCGCTTCCACAGTAATGACAGCTTTCACATGCTTTGTGTAGGGCTGAATGACACTACAGCCAGTGAGGAGAAGGAAGATTAACATCTGTCTCAGAATGAACACAACTGGAGGAGTTCTAAGCACCTGAGGAATGTCTCCTGCTAATCTAAATCCACAGATTCCGGGCAGATTACTGGGTGGTGCATCAGGACAAGACAATGAGAATCATATTACATTTGGAATTTGAGTCAAAGCTTCATTACCCTAATTATCTTTAAGAAAAACGGTTGAACCATTTTTTTTATGCACATAAGAACATGTGACTAAGGCTTTCTTGCAGATTCTCGCACAACATAAAAAGAAAGAGAAAAAAATGAAATATTTGGTCCCTAACCTGTGGGAAACATATCATTTTTGTGGGGCACTGGAGAATGTTCTCTTTAATATTAATAGCAGAATGTTCTCTGTGTTATTAAGGTTAGAGGAGACACACACACACACACACACTCATATATCCATGTGATACCCCCATGTGCCATTATCTATAAATCCATTCACAGACTAAATAGCAACTCACACAAACTGACATGGCCTGGAAAGTTAAAGAGAGTGTACTCGCTCCAGTCTCAGACAGGAGTCTGAGGCACTTGTTATCTATAGCAGCCAAGGTCAAAGGCCTTGGGTAGCAGGGTTGTATCTATGAACGAGAAATTGTTTTCCTTGGTCAGTAACATCGAGACTCAGTCTGGGCGTCTTGGTAACGTCGTGCGCACAGTGCACAGGAGAGACTCCTCCTCTTTCCTCTCCGCTCCTGTTTCGCCTGAATCAACGTGCTTCAGTAAAGACAATTCAGACCCAAAATCATCTTTGTGCCTTTTTATTATTTTAAATGACAAAACGCATATGCCTGTGGGGCCCTGCTGAATGTTCTCTACCATTACAGAATGTTCCATGTTCTCAGCGTTTAGATAGCGGTAAAACACGGTCACAGTATAGCTAGTTCAATGAACAGATGTATTCTATGTGAACATATTCATCCGTCTTGTGTTCCAGATATACGTTTGTTTTGCTTACATGTTCCCTTACATGGGTGCTGGTTTATACAGTTCATACAAACAAAGCTCTCTCACACCTCGGTTTGAAGTGTAAGTTTGGGAGTTCCCGTTATCAATGGACACCAAGGTCAATGGTCCTTGGCTGCGCGGGGTATATATATGTGTGTGTGAGGGGTACCGCTCTAGCCTAGTCTTCCAACATCAAGACTCCGTCCGGGTGCCTCTGATGACCTCCTCTCTGCTTTTGCTGTGTGCTCCACCTTTTCTTCAATAAAGACAAAAGAGCTACCTCAAGTCATCATCGTGCCTGTTTATTATTTTGAACACTTTTAAAAACGCCAACGTGCAACGCTTTGCATTATGACCGCAACGTCTAGAAGGAAACCGTGCCTCATGACTATTGTCATGATGAAGTATTAATATTATAGGGACCGGTTGCTTGCTTAATTACTATATGCTGTGGAATGTATCTGTGTGTTTGACCAATGAGCATTTATCATGTGGAGGCCTCCGAGTGAACTGTATGTCTGTACCACTCGGGGAGTGAACACCAAGTATCCTGTGCTCCATGAGAAAAGTTATCATGTATATCTCCATGCTTGCCTGTTGTCTTACTATATCAAAAGCTCTGCACTCCTTAACCTCAGCGAGAACTGCGCTTCATCTCTGAGGTGTGCTTCTCCCGCGCACTTGAAATAAAGGAAAATGATTCATGACATCCGAAGTTTGCTGTGTTGGAGAAAGAGAGAAAGGGCCTCTGTATATTAAAAAGGGAGAATACAAGGTCACGGTGATTGGGAGGCAAATTAAAAAGGAAATACTAGGTCACGGTGACAGGGAGGCCTAAGTAATGGCCAGGATGCGCAAGCATCACTATTTGCCTTGCATGGACTAGCCCCATCGCTTAAAAGCTAACACCTGCATGTAGTGTAGGTTATCTAAAGTAACTTGAGGACATGGTCAGATATCATTTTTTTATTATGAAGAAGGGAAAACCCTGAAAAATAATGGTGTATAAAATGGCGAATTCTGGGAAAGGTCTGGAAATAATGGGGTTGGACCAGGCAAGGAGATGATGTACAGGCTGTTACCATACAACCGTGTCAGGTGCTTATTGGATGTTTAGGTTTAGTACATTGATAAGGTTTTTTGAAAACAAGTAAGCAATTTTCTGTAGTAGATTTCGGTCACTCCCGGGAACTGACTCAGTTTGTTGCCCTTTTTTCCGGATTCTTTTTTTTTTTTAAATACTGACACATCTCATTTAGAACATGAGCTATTTTTTAAGATGTAGAGCTGAATTCACTCAAGGTCTGTTCGTATTTTACTGTCTGTTGACATGTGAGCACAAAAATCATGAAGTCAAAAGTTCCCTTGAGTCATGGGCCTCCATGGGGAGAACTGCAAAACACTGGTAAAAAGTACCTGTCATGCCAACAACATTAAGACTTAATCCTTACAAATCTGAGCAATTTATCATCTGAATCTTCAGCCATGCTGACACAACGTTTACTTAATAAATATTCAAAGTTAAAAATAACCATTAAAAATGTTCATTGCTGTTAGGGGAAGAGTGTTTATCACAGATTGGTTTTCAGACAAAGTTGTCACTCTTTCTGTCGCTCTTTCAATGAACGTGTAAAGGAAATGTGGAGTCCCCTGTAATGAGAGTTGCTGATTCTCAGAGACAACAAGCTTCAGATGTAATGAATTATTTTCCTTTATTACATGAGTGAGACAAACAAGTCTGATAGGTGTGGGGGTTTACAGGATAACTTTTCTCATGCAGCACAGGATACTTGTTCGCTCCCAGGTGTTGCAGACACACAGAGGCCTTGTCTTCTACATAATAAATGGTTATTGTTCTAACACACAGATACATTTTGCAGCATATAGTAATTAAGCAACCAAAGGTCCCAATAATATTAATACTTCATCATGACAATAGTCATGAGGCACAAGCTGCAGTCATAATGCAAAGCAATATTTTTCCCACAAAGCCTATTTGTTACCCCAGTTATTATAGTTGTTTTCCGGGTGGTTTGACCATCTTTCAAGAGACACGTCGTCATCCAGGATTGGGAATATGCTCCATACATATTCGTAGGAGTTCTGCATATGACGCAGCTTTTGCATCGGGATGTAGCCGTTGCATCGCCTAACATGGAAGAAATAATAATAATAATAATAATAATAATAATAATAATAATGGTATTAATATTCACTCATTCATTCATTCATTTTCTAAGCCGCTCTTCCTAATTAGAGCCGCGGGGGCTGCTGGGGCCTATCCCAGCATTCATTGGGTGAAAGGCAGGGAAACACCAAGGACAGGTCACCAGTCCATCGCAGATAATAATAATAACAATAAAATCTTTATTTGTGTAGCACTTCTTTCAGCACACAGTTTACGGAGTGCTAACTTCACAGTTAGTATCAAAGCCAGTGTTTTTCTGATCCTGTTCCTGAAGGCCCACAGTGCAGTATATAGGTGGAGTTAGGAGTGGCACTGGTGAGCTAGATTAAAAATGCGCTGCCTTGTAAGGACTGGTCATGTGACCCACAGTGTTCAGAGTGGGCGGAGCTATGGCCCACCAGGGGCAGCAACAACCATCTAAACATTTAGTTCCAATTCTCCATTAACAACAACAGTGATAATTACAACACTATTCCTGAAACCCAATGTCAGTAATACATGTATTCCTTGATCTTGACATATTTATGGAGATGAGGATAAATCAGGCTAATATACATCTGGTGGCTGAGATGAACTTATTAATGAGCTAATGAGATACATACCGATATAAGTCCTCCAAATCCATTTGAGGTGTCATGTTTCTGCCTGGCAGCTCAATAAATCTAACAAAGTAGCCCCGTTTAAAACCCTAAGGAAAAAAGAGAAACATTACTATTTTACAACATCCTGTATCATGAACACACCTCAGAGGCCTTAGAGCTCAGGACAGGTGAGTGAGCGAATCCCACCATCCATTCAACCCCACAACGTTTATTCACAGATCAGAGAAGGGTTGAGGTTTTGTTCTGTTTCAGGCTCTGCATCCCTGGTCTGGCTGATTTCTTCCTGTTCACATCAGTGGGCTTTGAATGATTCTGCAAAGTCTCCACACTGCATAAAACATATTTAGCCAAGCAAAAATAGCCATTTTAATTTCACCAGGTCACTAAATCTCTCTTTCCGCCAAGCCTCATGTGGCACATACATGTGCATGCCTTTTGGTTTGTTTGTTTGTTTTGGTTTTGTTTAACTCAAGGTCAATCAAATCAATCAATCAGTCAAACAAACAAAGTGCGCTTAGCTGCATTAAGATGATGCCAGTGCTAATTTTTCAGTCGCGTTTATAACTGTAAGAACATCTGTCATAATGTTATGAACAAACCATTAGCACATAGGGATACATCTCCCAGTACGCCATGTTGGTGTTATCAATGATGACCGGATCGTACCCGTCTTCTATAGCCTCTAGAGCTGCCAAATAAATAAATAAATATATTAAGAAATACATTTAAAAGTTTAAAAAAACTACTTCAGAACCACAAAGAAATTGCGTACAGAAATGATGACAGAACAATATTTTAAATAATATTTTCCTTGAGTGACAACAATGGGTTTTTAGAATGAAACTCATACAATTTCCTCATGTTTTCACCGTCAGAAACATTTTAGCCTTCTGAGCGCGTCATGTGTAGAAAACAGTCACTACACTAAAGTAAATAAAAGAAGAATAGTCTGTGTGAGTGAGTTCCGCAACAAACCTCACACACGAACCTTTTTCACGGTTGATCATGTGTGCTTTTTGCAGCTCTCTGGGGTTGATGTCAACAATTTCACCATCGCCCTCGCGGAAATAATCGTCTGAGCTGCATATTATCCCCGAGTTTCCAACAAGTTCGCTAATAAACACCGAATAAGTGTCAATGGTGATTTGAAAAGCTCCACTTACACAAAGTATTCAAGAAAAAAGACGTCAAACTTCATGTTCATAATTCAAGTTCTATAAGCGACAGCCAGTGTATACTGAATTCATTACAGGTTGTTCACCTCGCCAGTTCTGACTTGCCAGTACCAGGCAAACCTCTGAGAATTATTAGCTGTTTGGTACGTCTTCTGCGTCCTCTCTTCGATCCGTACGACATTGTTATCCCTTGAAAAAATAATTAGGGTCCAGAAAGACGTGTCCTTCCGTTATAATCGACTGATGTATTTTACTCGGCTCATTCGACGGTTGCTTTAATCTGACACGCCTACTTTGCATGAAGAAACTTAATATCCAACGAGGCTGATCTGGGGTCAGTCCAGACATTTCGACTATAAAAACCGAAAATATGAGTCGCTGGGGTCCCGTCTTTAGAGCAGCTAATAGAGTTGAGTAGATAGATAATAAAGTTTTTCTTGATTTACTGATCATCTCATGACCTCACGTTTGTTCTTGTTCCTGTCTTTCTTTTCTCGGTTTTTGGTCCTTATCTGCTTTTTACTAGCTGTTCTTAAAATGTGAAAACGTTTACGAATAAAAAGTTTAAAAGAAATAAAAACTGTGCAGTCGAGCAAAACAAGAGGAGGAAATCTTCTCCACTCAGGTTTATGCTTCCACTCTGTCAAACTGCAAAAACGGGCCGGTCGTCATTAACGACTCAATGACAGTTCCTTCAGATATGGCCTTGAAAAATGTTCCGTTTCATTTACATACGATAAACAACAAAGACAGACAAAGTCTTCTGAAACTTCATCACAAGAGGAGTGTTAAAAAACCCTCTTTTGTCAGAATGGACAGGGTCTATCTGGAGTCAGGCCTGGACCCACCATTTGGCACCAACCACTAGGGAGCACCAGCACATCTGAACTTAATGTATATAGCTAAACTTAATGTGTATAGATAGATAGATAGATGGATAGAATAAAAAACATCGACTATATCCTGCTGTTTTTACCATCAGTATGTTGGATACAAAAGATCATATCCCTAAGGTCATATCCCTATTTACCTGTTCGGTTGTTTTGATTTTATTTCAGGAGTCGGGCGGCAACTGGAGGAGACTTTTTACATCACAAAGCATGAGCTGATAAATGTTTCAGTGATTCTGAGATTTATTGCACAGACTCTCCCCATGTCCCCCTGTCTCTCCCTGACCCTCTCTCTTCCTCCCCCTCTGTTCCTTTGACCCTTTTATGGCCCAAGCCTCTCTGCGTTCAGGACCAAAGCAAATCAGAAACCACTCGCAAACACCTCGCCATTTGGTCAAAAGTTGACAACAATCAATCCCAGAGAGGACCAGGTCACTGCAGAGGTTAGTTTCCCGTGAGAGTGGAATTCAAATAATTCCTTCTCTCGCTCACCAACTGTATTGAACAAAAGAAAAGTAAACTAACCTGTACAATACTACGAAATAACAGCGCTTATTGAACCTGTAAGCAATATAGCCATAAGCGTGCAACTGGGCGATTGACCAGTAGCTCATTCTTAAACTGTCAGCGAACCTAAGCCGTTCGCAATGTGAAAGTTATCATATAGGCTATCGCTCGGAAGCATAAAGTGCCGCGAATACGAGCATGCTAATATAATTTTACTATTTTGGAAGAAGTTATGCGAAATTATTTCAACCGAGCTCGAATTAACACTTTACAAGTTCCAAAGAGCGTCTTCTCCCTTCCCAAAAGGATAGCAGCACTCCTCGTCTACAGGTCAGATAAAATGCCAGACCCCCTGCTATCCTAGAGTTCATCTACGCTACGGTTCAGATATGCTGCGGTTCAGTTTAGCGTCAGCTGAGCTCCGGTTGTGTCAACCGTATTGTAAATCCGTCAGTCCGCCCTGCTCCACTCTTAGAGTACGTGATAAATTATTTCCAAGTCGCTGAATGTGGTGATCCAGGAACTTAGTTAGCTAGAAGTATTGAATTCGAAGAGTTATTGTACTTGCTACTTTAATGCTGTTATTTAATATATGTTAAGGCTAATGAAGAGTTATTTTCAGTCATTTCAAGGTTCAGAGTTCAGAGCTCAGAGCTATAAATAGAGGTTTTCAGAATAACTGTGATTTCACTGGGTTCAGGTTCTGAAATGAGGTTATGGTTACAGAGAAGTGATAGTAGTATTAAGTCTATTATTCACAGTGAACCATCAACCAGAATTTTCCTTATTCCATTGGCACGATACAATGTAAGGAAAGGAAATGTAAGGACAAATCACCAACTTAGCAAGTGAGCACAAAGAAAACGGAAAATCCAAAGGCTGGATGGAAATGTGTGTGAAGGGGGCACTGGAGGTATGGGGGGCACCACATGGTGCTAATCCGGGCCTGTCTGGAATGATGAGATGGGCAGGGTTTTTTTGTTTGTTTGTTTGTTTTTGTTCTTGTTTTTTTGTAGAGATGAAGTTGAAAGGCAGCTCCTGTGTGTGTTAGCAAAGACACCAGTGCCTAGGATCATCTGTCAGGCATCTTAAGGGCATGGAAAGCACTCACACAATCCTGTCCAATCTCTTTTCTCTGTCTGAGGAGGCAAAGGAAACCCACTGAAAAACCAAACTCATATATAACTCAGTAAAATCAAGTGACTGAAGAGAAAAGGGAGATGCCATGAATTTGAGTTGCTTTGGGGTGATTTATAAAGTAATATAGAGAATATCATGTATAATTATATCTATAACCTCAGAGAGTCAACACAAGTATGTACTTGGCCTTAAATTTAAAGTAGTGTGTCAGGTTTTTTCCCCCCCACAAAAGCAACTTGTAAGCAACAGTTTTAAATACTGTATTCTCTGTAAACAATGTATGATAGCTTTCACTGTAGCGATGAAGTGAATAATTTTTAAATGGTCCACAGAGGTTCGCTGGACCTGGAGTGGGCAGTTTTCTTCCTGGAAGACCACTCCTGCAGCAGGGCAGGGTTCTAGTTCTAATCTAATCACCAAAGACTCCTCAAAACTTGGTTTATCTGGGTAAGACATGCTCTGTGTAGGGCTGAATGACACTACAGCCAATGAGGAGAGGGAAGATTACTATCATCCATCTCAGAATGAACACAACTGGAGGAGTTCTCAGCAGCAATATCTGAGGAATGTCTCCTGCTAATCTAAACCCATTACTGGGTGCTACATCAAGACAAGACACTGAGAATCAGATTAAATATGGGATTTGAATGAATTACCTAATTATCTTTAAGAAAACTTCCGAACCTTCATTTATGCACATGGCAACATGTGACTTGGGCTTTTTGCACATTCTCACACAACACAAAAAGAAAGATAAAAATTAAACATATTTAGTCCCAAACCTCAGTTTGAAAGCCGGAACCTTTTGGATCACAGTCAAGGCCTGAGTTTTAAGTTTTCAAAGAAAAAAACAGAATCGTCTGGAACACTTTCAAGGTCTGAGTTTCCTCCTCTAAAGACAAAAGTAACATTAGCATTAAAAAAATTAGAAGTATTTGTAAAAGAAGCCATTTTTTTTAATACTGACACATCTCATTTAGAACATGAGCTATTTTTTAAGATGTAGAGCTGAATTCACTCAAGGTCTATTAGTATTGTACTGTCTGTTGATGTGTGAGCACAAAACTCATGAAGTTAAGAGTTCCCTTGAGTCATGGGCCTCCATGGGGAGAACTGCAAAACACTGGTAAAAAGTACCTGTCATGCCAACAACATTAAGACTTAATCCTTACAAACCTGAGCAATTTATCATCTGAATCTTCAGCCATGCCTTCACAACGTTTACTCAATAAATATTCAAAGTTAAAAATAACCATTAAAAATGTTCATTGCTGTTAGGGGAAGAGTGTTTGTCATAGACTGGTTTTCAGACAAAGTTGTCGCTCTCGAAAATTAATGAGATGATTCAGCAGCGCAGAGGAAGCACCACGCTACTGCGCGTGAAGATGTTGGAAAATTATTACTCTCCTTTAAGCTAACCGTAGTAACCATGATAAACAATGTAACCACAATGTATTCATTATTATAGGGGTGAATCAATGTAATCATTTATATTAAAAGTTATAACTATACAATCTTTTGTATTACAAGAAATATCACGTTCTCTGTGTTCAAAAAGAAGAGGTCAGTGAGGCTCTTAAGGACTGCCTGTGAGATAAGGAAGGAGCCTCTGCCAGAGTGTTGTTGTCATCAACAACGCAGGCAGATGGCGAAATGTTCAAGGTCTCATGGTACGTCTTAGCAGGGCAGTAACTATTGGTGACAACTTATGCTAGGAGTAAAAGGTGCTAGAAAATAATGATGATAAGAGGAGTCTGTGAAGACAGGCTGGCAGAGGTGCCCTACATACAAAGAGACTAAGGAATGTGTATCTTTTTTAAGAAAACGTGTATAAAGGCCAGTGCTTTGTGAGATGGAGTCAGTCACTCCCCGGGACCTGACTCAGTTTGTTGTATGTCTTTTGAACTATACAATAAACTTACACTACTCCTATTGTTTGGTCTCAGAACAGGTATCGTGTGGCGTTGGGACTCAGTCTCATTTGGCCCAGGCTGAGAATTTCACCCACAAAGAGCCAAGAGACCAAGCTCGCGTTTTCGTCTCTGGTTGAATTGAAACGGCATTTTCTGCGTTAGCAGCAAGTGGTTTTGCAGGTTTGGCGATTGAGCCCTGGTGCTTTTCCATGTCTTTTGAACCAGTTTTATTTTTTAATGTAACTAGCTGCTAAAACTGGAATGGGTATTTGAAGGGATGAATCATCATGCTTGAAGCAGCAACATTTTCTTAAATGTTTCTTGCATTTTCTCACTCAAACAAACAAAAAACAAATTAAAAAAAAAAAAGCCTTAGCAGGGTCCAACAGCCAAACACTGACGTGCGCATCACGCAACCTTAATACTCTACGCACGTGATGGAGACCTGTCAGACCCTACCTATTTATTTACCAAGTTAGCCACGCCCCCAGTCAACATTATTTGCCTCTTAACAAGGACTTCTCAATCATTTCATTCTTTTAAAAAAAAGGCAAGATCAAAGGGAAATTGAAGCCAGAAAACGCATTGTATTTAGTGGCCTTATTAGTGGAAGTTCCAAGAAAATAAAATATATATCTGGTGGCAAAAAGTTCTAGCACGGAAGTCCGTACAATTACCGAAATTAATTTTAAAAGTTGCTTAGAACCATGCATGTCACTCAAAACACGGACACCTTATCGGTTTCTCTCTTTATCGTTAGCGTAACTGTTTGAGGTCCCACATAGAGCAAATGGGTGATTGCTGAACAGCGGTGATGGTATTGAGAGTATTTCCTGTATAAGTACGGCATTTATGGGTCTGTTAAAATGGCCCACAGATCCCGCACACAGGCCTAGCGATGAACCGGCTACGTGTGAAATGTTTTATGATAATTCTTATCTCATGATAGAAAGCCCTCACTGTCCATGCTTAGTGCCACGCTTTTATCAGACATTGGGCACGACAATGCCTTTGCAGTCGTTTGCAAAATAAATAATATTGTTTTATTTATGCGTTTATTTTGCAACACGAACTACTTCTACTAAAAAAAAAATTGTAAAACACGTAATTGCCTACAACGTACCACCTACGCCTTCAGGACTGAAATACACAGCTAAAAGCAATTAAGCGCGTTAGTCACGTCACGACAAACTATTAGACAGCATGAATCAGTATGACGATAAATTACGCGCTGTCAAGGCCTCATCTGATGCGTTGACAATGGAGGATTTTGTGATTTCACCTTACAACCTTGGCAGGTACCCTAGTTATGTTCCATTTTACCATGGCAACCCAAAAATTAAATACCCGTTCTGGAATAAAAGGGGTCACATCCAAGTCGCACCCGAGCCTAAAGACTATTTTGATATTTATAAACGCGCTCAACTCAAGGCCATTTTATCACAGGTGAATCCAAACCTCACCCCTCGGCTACGAAAGCCAAACACGAGGGAGTTCGGCGTACAAGTGAACCCAAAAGTGGATGCTGTTGTCCAATGCTCCCTCGGACCAAAAACTTTGTTCTACCGCGAGGAGCAGTGGGAATCCCCAAAAGCTTCGGGCAGCAGATCCGCCCTAAAAGACAAGCTACCCAGCACTCCTGTGAACAACGTACGTTTTATTCGACCAGTAGCAATTTATTCTCCAGTGTTTGATCGCAGATTTTTCTCACTGCCTGCTGATGAAAGAGAAAGTGGTGGTGATGACGGCAAAGAGAATGAAGACTTTGAAACTAGCGGTGAGGAAAAGGCAGAATCAAAGGAGCAACATGACCCTGAGAGCGAGGACGGGGCTGCGCGCGCGCGTAATGACTCGTTCAATGGAATGTCAAAGAAATTCGGCTTTCAAGTATGTGGTGGTTTTTTTTCTTTGGGGTTTTTTTTGCCTTCGCCGATTTGTTGGTGTATAGAGATTTGTTTTTAAACCTCTTTATACGCCCCCCCCTTGTAGTTTCTGGAACAGAAGTACGGGTTTTTCCACTGCAGTAAGTGCAGTATCCGGTGGGAGAGCGCTTATGTGTGGTGCGTCTCGGGGTCATGCAAGGTAAGAGATCCCCCGCCCCCAAGTGTGGAACCGTCGCATCATCCACCCATTATTTTCGTCATTTCTTTTCGCTGTAAATAATCCGTCCACGAACGCAGGTTTACTTCAAGCAACACTGCAGAAAGTGCCAGGTGGGACTGAACCCGTACAAAGTGGAATCTATCCAGTGTCCGGTAACTCCCGCCCCCGCACCGTTTTCAGAAACCACACATTTATAAAGCAGCAAAGCTAATTTCCGTTAAAAGCTATGTCGTGTTTCTATCCGTCTCAAGAGTCTTTTCTACCTTAAGGTTTGCTCTCAGACGCGCTGCAGCTGCGAGAGGAAGAAGCGGCATGTTGACATGAGAAGGCCCCACCGTCAGGACCTCTGTGGCCGCTGCAAGGGGAAAAGGCTGTCCTGTGACACCACTTACAGTTTCAAGTATATCGTCTGAGCGTTTCACTGAATGTCAACAGTCAGTACTAGTGTGTGTGTGTGTGTGTGTGTGTGTGTGTGTGTGTTTTTGTATCTCTTTGATTGTGTAAGCATACAAGTCTAATACATGTATTGCAGCATTTGTCTTCAGTGGTCCTTTATGTTTTAAGTGCTCTCACATTCGTACTGACGCTTTTTATATATAATATGGAAGTAACAATTTAAAGCGGACTCGACGGGTACATAAACTCTGTCCGAAAAGGCAGCGTTCTAACTGGGGTTCAGTTCCATATTTGCCAGAATTTTGACCTGTTCATACTTGTTAATTTGGGGCCACCGTAGTCTGAACTGCGGCTGTAATTTGTATGAAGTATTTAAAGAAAATTCCCGGGAATAAAGAGATTTGGAGCGAAATGTCACAGCCAGTAGTGCCGTACCGCGAGACGAAATAACCTAAAGGCAAACTTGCACTGACTCGCACACCCTCCAGCCAATATCGTACTTTTTAATCTTGATGTAATTAAGGTTTTGAATGGTATCCGTTTGAACAGTCAGGGGGAAACAGTACGTATTAAATATGGCGTGTATATTTAAAAACAAAAAAAAACGAAAGGACGAAAAGCTTTTGATATGTCTTTACTTTGACATGACAAAGACCTGTATAGAGCAACAACCCAAATAACTTCACAAAAAAGCTGTAAAATTATTTACAAGGTGGAAAAAAACCTACAGTGATGGTCTTCCCAAAGGAAGCTTTATAATGTGCAATCTCTTTCCTGGCATGCACCCCCACCTTCCCCTCCTCCGATCCCCCCCCCCTATAATTTTCTCTACTCACCCGAATAAAGCTCCCTTTTCAACTTCTATACAAACGCATCTTTTCTGTTAAAATATTCATTTGATAATAAATAGTTATGATAGACTTCGTACTAAATACAAACACAGTAATGCATGCTTAGCAGTCTTGCAACAACATAGACAACATCGCTTCTGAAAACTATTTTCAATGTATGTTGGTTTCTTCTTAATCATATAAATTACTCTGGAGGTGATTTATAGTACAGTACAAAGCAGATGCCAAAAAAAGGAAAACAAGAGAGAACCAAATGATACTGAGAAAACAAACATTTGAATGTAGTAGTTTTAACAGTAGTTTATCGATTTAGACTTGAGTACATGCTGAATGTCAGCACATCTGAGTGTCAAGATATGTATGTGTGCGTGTGTGTGTGTGTGCACAAACTGATATAAATATACAGTGTTGAGTGGCAGACTCAGTAAAAGGGGTTTTTCCCCCCCACGAACACACACAAGCTCTTAGCTTTGAACCAAACAGTAAAAGAAAACAGTGACAATAAGAACAAACTACACACATAGATTATTTATATACTGCGTTCTGCATCATCTTGCTCAGCTCTTCACGTTTATAGCCTAGTGCTTCAGTCCCCTCAGGATTCCAGAACATTCTCTTTGAGCAGGTACAGTAGAAGGCATTCAGTTTAGTGAACGTTCATTGCACGTTTCCCAAAAGACAGTTTTCTAAAGCAAGACAGCCGTGAATGGGGGAAGGGAGAGAAAGCTCCAATCAGCTTTGGCATGTCCTTACTAAAATACAGCATTATTCTCAGTAGCAAACACGTCTCTCATTCTCATTCTCTCTCTCTCTCTGATGTCCAACATTTAAAAAAAAACAACAGGATGTAGTGCAATCAATCAGAGACATGATTCAGCTCCTAATCCAAAGTGTCGAGTAACAACGGCTCTGTTCCTTCAGTATTGCTGCACACCTGACGATCCGAAGATATGCTAACCAGCGCCTTCCCGTTGAATAGAGTCAGGGACGCTCGGCCCAGTTTCCCCAGGAACGGGAACAGTTTGTGGGGAAACTCTTGGATCGAGCAGCAGCACTCCCAGGCAGCCCAGTGGACAGGGGGTGAAGACGGAGGAACTTCTGGGGACCAGGGATGAACGTAGGGGGGTGGGGTTACTAAGGGTGGGGGCGTGGCAGTGACGTAGCAGGCCAAGGCTGGGCTGGGGGGCTGCAGTCGCTTTGTCAGAGACTAGCGCCGGACACGCTGGAGTCCGGGAGGCCGGAGTGGATGACCCGGTAAGTCTGGGCGCGGCGGATCATGTCACGGATCTCCCCGTTCAGCTCCATCAGCTTGATGCAGATCTCAGACAGGTCCTGGCTGGACCCGACCAGGGCGAAGGTGCCCGTCTGACCCAGGGTCTGGTGCCGGAAGTAAATGTTAAGCAGCGTCTGGACCTCGTCCTCTGAATTACCGCCGAAAATGTCGTTAGGCCAAATCCGTCTATGCAAGAGAGATGAACAGCGTGTAAGCATGCAAACATGTACTACAGAACAGGAGACCCACAAAAAGGGCTGTTGTTTTCACACAACCCAATAAATAAACACACAAACATAGTGAGGTACAAAGTTCTGTTAATGTGTCTAATTACTAAACGTCAGTCAAGGGCAGGTGTGTGAGATTAATATGCTTTTATCTAATTCCTTTCATAGCAGACCAGAGCGAGTTCGTGTCCAGTGTTTTTTTTTTTCCTTTTCTTCACGTTATAGAAACATGTCTCCCTCTAGTGGCCACACAGCAAAATGACACTACATTGCCATTTCACTGAACTGAACAGAGCCAAACCAGCTTAACGCTGGTGAACTACAATATCCACGTGTGCAATGTCCCTGTTCAAACACGTCCGCGCTGCAAACGTGATTCTGGTGAAGGGCTCTGACCTGCACTCGCGGATGTAGCGGATCGCCGTGGTGAACTGGTTACTCTTCAGGCATTCCAGGATGGCCTGGACCGCGGCCTCAGACGACGGGAACGTGGGAGGGGCAGACGGGCGCTCCTGAGCAGCCAGGTCACTGGCCACGCCTGCCGCAGCCACCCTTAGACTGCCCTTCAGATCATTCAGCTCCTGGGACATGTTCAACAACTACCGCAACAGCAACAAAACACATTAAATCCCTGCACATCAACACATAAAATACCAACAAATGTTTGACCCTGGTCCAAGTAAGTGGTGTATCTATACCATACAAAAGACAAGCAGATAAGGAGTGATACAGTATATAAGTTTATCTTTGCTGTGTGTTTGAGGTTCTGACTGTATGTACCTCTGGTACAGAGCTGATGGTGTTGACTTGACCAATCAGTTTACAGTAGGACTGAAAGAGGAGGAGCAGCTGAAAATGCAGTTTATACAGTCGCTGACAGAGCTCCAGTTGCTGCAGAAAACAGAGAGATTAACCATCAGATACACGACTCAATAAAGTGATTACACACACACACACACAGACACACACAGACACACAGACACACACACACACACACACACACAGACACACAGTCAGCAAAGGATTTATACCTAACCATTATATGAGAGGACGATTTACCAAATATAATTACAGTTAGTTTGAGACGTCCTATTTCCACTAAAAGTCCTATTTTTTATTACAGTAACACTTTCTACAAAAGGTACATCTCTGCTAAAAGGTAAAAAGTTTTTTTTTTTTTTTTTTTTTTTTACAACTTTTTGATAATTTTTTGACTTACAGCCAGAGTTTCCATTTGCTGCACAGCAAGCATGTCACACAGAGAGAAGAGAGGTAACAGAGTGAGAGAGAGATGACAGAGAGAGAGAGAGAGAGAGAGAGAAGGAGGGAAAGGTAAAGCGTTAGTGAAGGGCATGCAGGCAGTAGAGCAGACCCATCCTTCATACGGAGCCCTTAATGTCCAGTAAGACAGTTTCAGCTATAGGATTAGTAACATTCCCATGTTAAGTCAAAGTGGTCATTTAAAGTGTTCATGCCAAGACTGGAAGAGAGAGAGAGAGAGAGAGAGAGAGAGAGAGAGAGAGACAGTTCGTAAATGAAAGAGAAACACAGAACTAGAGACAGAAAGAGAGAGGGAGAGAATGAGCTCAGATCTGTGTTAAGCTTTCTAAGGCAAAGTGATGTTGAGTCAGATCTGTTGACTAGAGCAGTGTTTATCAGCCCCTGGCTCTGTTCCTGCTCTAACACACCTGATTCAACCAATCCAATGCTTGGGAATTAGTCGGCGAGGTGCACTACAGCAGGGAGATTAGATTCAGAACGGCAGTCCCCAGGAGCAGCAGTGGGAAAGCACGTATCCAGAGTTCATATCCTCATATCATGTTCTCATTCTGTCTTATGGACAGTGACTGGTAGTATATGATGTTCTCATTCTGTCTCCTGGACAGTGACTAGTTGTATATGATGTTCTCATTCTGTCTTATGGAGTGACTGGTTGTATATGATGTTCTCATTCTGTCTCCTGGACAGCGACTCAGGGGATGGAGTGAAGGCTACTGACTGTGACTGACTAGTATGACTGCAGTACAAATGTCACTGACTGTTAGCTGATGAGATCCATATGGACCGTCTATGGTGACTGGCAGATGTGGTGTCACGTACATTAAAGAAAAAAGCAACAGTTTTAAAAATGTCCAGGTCCGGTGCGTTTACAGGTAAGGAGCTCTCACCTTTTCCTCGGTGTCACCTGGCTGGCAGGTAATCACGCCGTCGTCAGAGCACCTGGGAAACGTGGCCTTACAGCTCTGCAGCCACTGCAGGTAACAGAGGACAGAGCAGATGAGTGCCACTGCTGAGAGACTTAAATTAGAAAGCGGAACCTGGAGCGAGTCTGGGGTCTTACTGAAACAGCTGCCTCCTCTCTGTTATTGTACGTGTCCAGATACTCCTGCAGCTCCAACACGCTGAACTTCACTTTCTCCAGCAGGCCGTATGAGACGATCTGTCAGAGAGAGAGAGAGAGAGACAGAGAGAGAGAGAGACAGAGAGACAGACAGAGAGAGAGAGAGAGAGACAGAGAGAGAGAGAGAGAGAAAGAGGGACAGAGAGAGAGACAGAGAGAGAGAGAGAGAGAGAGAGAGACAGAGAGAGAGAGGGACAGAGAGAGAGAGAGAGAGAGAGAGACAGAGAGAGAGAGAGAGAGACAGAGAGAGAGAGAGAGAGAGAGAGAGAGAGAGAGAGAGAGATGCAGAAGAGACGTCAGATAACACACACGGCCTCCGTCCCAGTGACATAGACAGACTCAACAGGCTGATTCAGAGGGCCAGCTGAGACAGGCAGAGTAATACACAACTGACTGCTTCCCCTCCACGCTGTAACTAAACACTCAGCAAACCTGTTTAAGTCTTGTCACTGTAAAGACCCATCACTGTAAATACTCGTCTCCGTAAAGACTCGTCTCCGTAAAGACTCGTCTTTGTAAAATACCCCACCAGAAGGCTTAGGAAGTCCTTCCTACCGACGGCTGTAAAGCTACACAACCGCAGCAGTCTGAATCATGCACCCTTACTGTTCTAATGTTCTATTCCCAAATTTTTACATTTTAATGCAAGTTTCTCTCATGAGCTGCTCTCTGAGAACAGCATTTCCCTTTAGAGATTAATCCATCTTCTCCTCTCTTATCTTAAATGTCCAGGTCTCACGAGGCGAATTTGGGACCATGTTTGAATTCTGAGACCGGTAAAATTCTGTTCAGTTATTTTAGAGACCGTTTCCTCCAGCGCCAACTGTCCGACTCACCGTGTCAGCGTCGACAAACAGTGTGGGGCAGTCCGAACATGACGTCAGCATCTGTGAGGAGCGCATAAACTTCGACCCGATGCCCCTCAGTCCGTCTCCTAGGTAACCGGCAGCGTCACTGGTCAGGGAGCAGAATTTGCTCTGGATGTTCTGAGAAGGGAGAGTGTTTCTCGTTAATCAACATGAAAGTGATCTTTGATCCCTGAAGACAAAAAAACACCCTGCCATTTCTAAAAAAAAAAAAAAAAAAGGAAAGGGGGCAGGGGGAAGAGAAAAAAACGTCCTCTCACTGTGACATTTTCTGGTCAGAGGGATTTTAAGGTGATATCCTAAAATGCATTTTCAGTAACAGCACTTTGACAGGTCTGCTGACCCTCAGTGTATTTGAATAGTGTGCTACTCCATCGTCTGGTACGATACAGAGGTGTAGCTCTATGGGAAATGATCATTGTGGGGTCGAGGTGTGAAGTATATACTGCAATATTTTTTCTAGTGCACGTGTGTGTAAGTGCTCCGAGGCGCGACGTGTTACCTGGAAGAGCGAGGAGAAGACGCGAAAGGTGTAAACCGCGCAGGAGCCGTCGGAATCACACACCAGTTGGTTGATGTGGCTCCGCCAAGCTTCCTCCGCGTCGTCGCACACCGTGGGCTGGAACGCCGCCAGGATGGCCGAGAAGAAGGGCGAGGGGGGCGGAGGAAAGCCAAGGTCGTCCAGGTCGTCCCTGTCCTCCCCGAAACTGTAGTCACGGTAATGAGTTGAGTCGCTGTTCACAGCTTATGAAGCTCTGTAAGACAATGCCAGCATTCCGCTGTGCTCTAGTCATGTTCACTGGCTCCTACCTGGGCAGGCAGCTGGGATCCAGGTCCAGTTCTGCTCTCTCCTGTTCTGGCGGCAGGTCCAACGTGAAGCTGCCGCTGCCGCAGTCGAACCCGGGGGGGAGCTCGTTGACGCTGAACGCCAGGTCGTCCTCCTGAACGTTACTGTCCTCGTCTTCTGCCTGTACCTTTATCTACGGAGACAAACACAATGGTTGCTCTCTTCCATATCCACTGGCCAGTCTATTTACATTCTTATTCCCATAACTCCTCTTCATCCATCACTTGGCTAACCCTAACCCTAAAATACATCTCTATTTACTGAAGGAAGCTATGGCTTAAATACATCGCTATTTATGGATGCAAGCTATGCCTAAAATACATCTCTATTTATGGGTGCAAGCTATGCCTAAAATACATCTCTATTTACTGAAACAAGGGTTCCCATGTGTGCTCTTCACAGGCCGGAGACGTGTGTGTTTTTGACCTAACGGTCAGAGGACGGTCGTGAATTCCAGAGCCGGAACAGGGGACCTCTTGTGCTAAATGGAGGTAGGCCTGTAGGTCTGTAATGTGACACTTTATTGTTTTTACAGTGACCTCCTGCCCTCCTGCACTCACTGGTGGAATAACGGCGTCGTCTGGTAAGGAGGGGGCCATGCCGCGCGTGGAAGAGTTCACAGAGCTCGGCTCTGCCGGGGTGGCGTCATACGACGTGGACAGGAAGTCTGTGTGGTTCGTGTCCTCGGAGGGAGACAGGTTCATGGTCTGAAAGGAGACAACATCCTGCTTTAGTTACCTTCCAGGCTGTCTGGGGGCTGGGGAAGCCAGCTCAGAAGATGACAGGAAAAATGGAGGGACAACATGAAAGAAAGTGAGATGGCGTGAAAGGGACGAGTAAAGAGAAAGAGAGACAGATACCTGGGAAATGAGGTATGACAGGGTGAGACAGAGTGGAAGAGATGGGGAGAGAAAGGATGGAGAGAGAGAGAGAGAGAGGGGGGGGGGGGAGAGAGGGAGAGAGAGAGAGGGAGAGAGAGAGAGGGAGAGAGAGAGAGGGAGAGAGAGAGAGAGAGAGAGAGAGAGGGAGAGAGAGAGAGAGAGAGAGAAACAGAGAGAGAGAGAGAGAGGGGGAGAGAGAGGGAGAGAGAGACAGAGAGAGAGAGAGAGAGCGAGAGGGAGAGAGAGAGAGAGAGAGAGAGAAACAGAGAGAGAGAGAGAGAGGGGGAGAGAGAGGGAGAGAGAGAGAGGGAGAGAGAGAGAGAGAGAGAGAGAGAGGGAGAGAGAGAGAGAGAGAGAGAGAGAGAGAGGGGGAGAGAGAGAGAGAGAGAGAGAGAGAGAGAAACAGAGAGAGAGAGAGAGAGGGGGAGAGAGAGAGAGAGAGAGAGAGAGAGAGAGAGAGGGTGAGAGAGAGGGAGAGAGAGAGAGAGGGAGAGAGAGAGGGACGTACGAGCTGTGAATGGGAAAGGCTTTGACTGGTGGACTCCTCCTCTGAGGATTCGTCAGACTCATCGTCGTGGGCGTCGTCATGGCCCAGACTGGGCGTGCTCCCAGAGTGCTGGCTTTCCTCCAGCAGGTCCTGCAGATCGGTACTGTCCAGCGAACGCCGTCTCACACCCCAGTTGAAGTTATCCATGCTCTCACCCTGCAGGAGAGATACACATACACACACACATGCCGCTGAGTCTGCTGTCGAGTTCTACACCACTGCACTCTACACACACACACACACACACACACACACACGCACTTCGTCCAGACAGAATCGTAGCACAGAGGGAGTGGGGTGTGGGGACAAGTTCCCCTGCTATGGCCCGTACCATTGTGGAAAAAGTCAAAGGTCAATTTGAAATAAAGGATGCTTGACCTTCCCCACCCCACGTGCACATGACAGCAGAGAAACAATGAACAAGATGCAATGCAAAAAACAAACAAAAAAAGAAAAGAATTAAAGAGTTGCTTAAACATCTGATAATCTGGTATACGCTTCCATTAACGATAACAGAGAAGTAAAGATAGAACAGCAAACCTAACAGCAACTGCTAAAATTGACAGCATTTTCACTAAAAAAGCCAGGAGTCATCATTAAGAAACCTTACAGTATTCGTCCAATTAGAGACAGTGCAGCTTGTTTGCTAAGGGAAATGTTTAGTTTGTCTGAATTAACCGACCAGCGTATGGCCGAGGCAGCAGGACAAGCTTACTCGTGCGTCCCCTATAGAGTCTGACACGGGGCTGAAACTCCTCACTGACCTAAACAATCAGCCTACACCAGATTACTGACAATGAGCTCATGCACAGGGCGACTGTCTGTCGCCGCGGCAACAGCACGCCTCACTGCTCGCTAAGTCACATGACTCTGCAGCCTCACAAATGCAGTCGGGCTTACCTGCAGCTCCTGAGCAGCACAGGAAAGAAAGAGAGAGAGTATTATCCACACAATGTGACAGACAGAGGGAAAACAATAAATCAAAAAAAAAAAAAAAAAAGAAAAACTACAGAAAGACAGAAGAGACTCTGATAAAACAGACACTACAGGTATTGGATGTTCCTGGAGAGAGACACAGGAGGTGGCATGGGGTAACAACTAGACTAACTGAGAGAAAGTTGTTAAAGGCTGAGAATTCTAAGGAGGTGAGACGTTTTAATTTAGGATTAGAAAATGCTGCGTTAGAGGTGGAAAACGCTGCCTTCTCCTCGCCAATAATAACATATAAAGCAGCAATCTGTGTGATCTTTGACGATGCAACTGGTGCTGAAGTTGCTGAAGGGAAATTACGCTATAAAGACATCATCGGCAGCAGCGTGTCCTATCTCAGAACAAGCTTAAAACACCTCACTAATTCCCAAGAGAGTGAATGCTTCCGTATCTTATCCGTGTTTGGATCGTTTTCCGCTGACAGAACCATCTGCCAGAGAAACGTCTGTTTGTCTCTCACCTCTCCGTCCTCTAGCTCCACGTCCAAGAAATCAAAGTCGCGGAAAACGCGGAACTGCTGCTCCGAGGCCGTGTCGTCCAGCGTGTCCTGCTCCCGTGTGCCGTC
>NC_044509.1:14999865-15004865 GCF_902362185.1 Chanos chanos
TAATGGCCGAAAGCAGGCAATTTCAACAAGGCCTCCTCTCAGATCACAGCCTTGTCTTAATGCTGTGGTTATGGAGGCAGTGATGGATATTACCGAAACAATTTAACAGGACTAACACTGAACCACGCTGAAGTGCAATATTAATAGGCAGAGGGTCAAAAGGTCACCTGGTCAAGGCTGCCATCAGGTCACTGTTCTTCAGACACTCAGCCAGATTATCCACCACTGACTCCAGTGTGAGCAAAACCTCCATAACGTAACCCTGAGAGAGCATAAGATCACACACACACACACACAAAACATTATGGTAAATACCCATCAATTCAGTATTTTAACAGAAAAACAATTCTGTAATACTTATACTTCTCTCATTTATGATTAATTGAGCACACAGTAATCTGTTGATTCTTCTGTCTGTATATTTGTGACCTCATCTGTCTCCTGTGCACCTGTCCTTTAACGTTGTGTCACAGTAGTTCATTTCTTTTCCTGTAGTTCATTTCTTTCTTTCTTTATTTTTGTAGTTGTACTTTGTTACAGCAGGTAATGGAATGAATATCCTCACTGGGGATCAGTAATGTATCATATAGAGAAAGTATAAACACACACACACACACACACACACACACACACACACACACACACACACCTGAACCTCGTCACCGTGCTCTCCCACTACCTCCACGAGGCGCGAGAGCAGGTCGGAGACGGCGTGGGCAGACAGGGGCTGGCGTAAAGCTCTGAAGATCTGGAAGGAGCGCCCGGCGTAGTGACGGGAGGAGCTGCACAGGGCCGTCTGCAGGGCCACGTCACTCAGCTGCTGCTCCAGGTGGAAGTCTGACCCAAAAACACACACAAAAAACCACACAGGGACTTATACAAAGACCATGTGCATTCTCAGAACTGATCCAGGATCAGTTTTTAGCTTTCATAATCCTGGTAAATACCATTATAAGGATTGAGGGATCCTAGACCAGCGGGCTTACTCTGAGACACCTGGTACAGGTATACAGGCATTCTACTGCACACTGTTGTAGAATGAAATTTTGTTCTCTACTGTGAAAGGAATAATTCTTCCCTCATAAATATACAGTATCTTGACATGATTGCTGCTGTGTAAAATAACAGAGAGAGAGGCAAATACCTGATTTGGACTCTTTAAACACAGATACCACGTGACGCAAGAAGTTGGTTAGCTGCTCTGAGCTCTTGCAGTTTGGGTTCTTTGGCGTGATGTCCTCGTGGCACCAGAGGGGTCCGAAAGCCCTGTGTAACGACATGACAGTACTCCATGCACTGTGCCACCACAACCACCACCAAAACCAACACGCGGTTAATGCCGTCATCCGCAAAAACCAGCCTGGAGAACGATCACCTGCATCTACACCCCGATCTGCCATCTGACCCTCACTGTGCACTCTACAAATTTACAAACCACAACCTCAAATTTACTTTCAAAAGGATCTTTAAAGCTCTTCTTTGGTAACAGAAACGGTTTCTGAAGTCCTTTGAAGCGTTAACTCTTAAACGGCTTAGTTAATTAATAGCCGTTTGCTGTTCCATGCCTCGGCCACCAGGGGGCCCTAGCGAGTGAGCCCATGAGCACCCCTGGACGGTAAAAAGGGGATTTATGAGTCTTATCTGTCTGGGACATGTGCCTGCGGCTCTGTTTCTCCTCACGGCTCTTAAACAAGGCACGGCGTCACTGCTATAAATACCCCGGGCTTCCAAATACACAGTCAACCCGAGATCCATGTGCGTTTTGGCCAAACTTGACTTCATCATGGACGAAGAGCGCCAGGAAACGCAGCGTGTAGACACATGAATGTAAACAGAATTATGGGGGTCAGAGACTGTATACACAGATGAGTGCCTGACCAGGGCTCCACACATATGACCACTCACTGAAAACCAGACTGAAGTGCACTGCTGGGTTGATCAAACGGATCGAGCGATTGGCACCCTGATCGTTTTTTTTTTTCTTTCTTTTTTTTCTTCCTCCTGCTCTGAGGGAGTGAAGTCTATTACCTGGTGGTGAGGAACTCGATGAGTTTGTTGGTTTTCTCGTCGGACTCGCTGGAAGACTCCTCCAGCTCCTCCAGGTCGGCGGTGATTTGGGGGAGGTTCCCGACGCTTCCGCCGAGGCTCACGCTGGACGAGGTGGAGGAGGAGCTCAGCCCGGAGTCCGCCACCGGAGACGCCTGCCACTCCCGCAGGAAGTCGAAGCCACCTGCCCAGAAAAGCAAGAAAGAGAAAGAAAGAGAGAGAGAGAGAGAGAGAGAGAGAGAGAGAGAGGAGTGTGTGAGTGTGATGTGGCAGCAGGATAGCTCCAACACCCACCCTTGTCTGGTCTAGAGGGTTTTTTTTTCTTTTTGTTTTTTTGTTTTTTTCTTTTGTTGCTCTTTCTGGCCTAGAGTTAACGAGATCCCATCTCACGTTAATCAGGCGTTATTTGTTTGATATATACAGGAAACGACTATGGAGTTAAGTCAAATTCGTTTATAAAGAGGTTTCAGAGCTGAACACGTGAAAGCAGAATCTTAACGTGACTGGCGTGTTTTATGTTTCTTACAGTCAGTCAGTGTATCTCTCATTCACACTAATAACAAAAGAAAATATGGGATGAGAAACGTCTGGTGAAAAAAACAAAACAAACAAAAAAAAAGCAGGGGGGTTGGGGTTGGGGTTTGGGGATTAGTTCAGACATGTGAAAACGATTACCCTTAAAAACAGGCAAACACTAATCCCTCTTATTGTGACTGTCATTACAGAACCTCTTCTCTCTGCTACATGAAACCTCGCTGGAATTTTTTTTTTTTTTTTTTTTAAAACCTTCACGCTTCAAAACAAAATGATCTGATGTCTCTTCACACCTCAAACACGCAGACACAGTGAGCGTTTTTGGCCAGGTTTCCCCGCCGGTTTTTGGTTTTTTTCTTTTGGTTTTTAAATAATTATTGTTATTGAAGGAGATAAGACGGGACTTGCTGTGTTGAAAGGCATGTGCCAGCTCCTCTGCCCTCGGGCTCTGCTGATCCAAAGCGAACATCAGCGAGAGCAATAAATGTCAGTGTATCCAGTCACCTCACAGCGTCTGATTTGAACCCGTGTAAACGGGGTGTAAAGATGTCTGAGCAGATGTTTTTTGGCTGCTGCCGCGAGGTGCGATCGCGTCATTATTAAAAAAAAAGAGAAAGAAAGAAAACAAACAAAAAAAAAAAAACGCCATTAAAACTGAGCGGGGTACGGGACAGGGTACAGACTGGTTCTTTTAAGGGAGGCAAAGGCCCCGTGAACGCACTGAGTCAGATTCCTTTGTGAAGGAGTCAGACTGTGGTTTGTGAGAGTCTAATGTCAGCGTCTGGAGTCAGCGTGAAAACGCTCTCGGCTGGCTCCTCACCTGCGTAGAGGTACTCGGGCTGGTAGCTGGACTTGATGGTCAGCGTTTTGTTGTCGCCGATCTCGCGGGTGAGCAGCAGGACGGAGGCGATGACCTGGAAGTTGTTGTTGCAGGAGAGGGCGATGAGCAGGTGGAGGAGCAGTCGTTTGCTGTGTTCAAACACCTCTGGCCTGTAATGATCCAGCCCTGGAGAAAGCAGAGATTAAACACATTCCCTGTAATGATCCAGCCCTGGAGAAAGCAGAGATTAAACACATTCCCTGTAATGATCCAGCCCTGGAGAAAGCAGAGATTAAACACATTCTCCTTTTCGTTCAGAAGACCAGATGCGCGACTTACGCGTCACCGTTAAAGATGATTACGTAACTCAGAAGAGATAAGCTCTGTATCAGGCTGATGGAGGAAGTCATGCATGTGCTGGACTGTGCCCAGAAACACTAACTGAAAAAAGCAATGCCGTGACCTGCCCAGCATGCGGGTAGCAGTTTAGACCAGAGATTTTAAAAATAAATAAATAAATAAATAAATAACTGACTGTCATGGGCCTGGTCTATCCGGGTATTCAAAGGGAATGTTGTTGTGAAGGTGATGAAAGTACAAAGAGTCTGAGAAAGATAAGAGCTGGGTGGATAGCATGGCATTTTTACCCCCTCCCCCCACTCCCACTTACCCTCTCTCTCTCTCTTTCTCTCTCTCTCTCTCTCTCTCTCTCTATCTCTTCTCTCCCCTGTCTTCCCCTCCCTTGTTTTTCCAACAAAGGCATTTTTGACATTTTTGGCATGATTGTGTTACGTTATTCTGTGGGTCTGTGCGTCTGAATTACAGCTGTGAATGTGGCCTTTGTCGGCTCAGGTCAGCCTTTCTCACGACGGGAAACCTTGACTACACACATGGAATTAGACATGGAATTTTGCAGCCAATTAAAGCCCTATCATCTCTGGAATACCGCCCCACCCATGTCGAAGTATATCATTATATAAGCACTGTTCACTAATGGACTTAACCTTAATGCGTATGTGTGTGTGTGTGTGTGAGAGAGAGAGCGAGTGTCTATGCGTGTGTGCATATCTGTGTATGCGTGCGTGCGCGTGTGTGTGTATGTGTGTGTGAGAGTGTGTGTGTTTGAGTTAGAGAACTCAGAAGAGACTGTATGGAGGCAGAGAAAGGTCTTACCCAGGAAGAGGGCATGCAGCAGTAAGGGCAGGTGTGACGTAAAGGTCATGTAAAGGTCATGTAACGGTGATGTAAAGGTCTTACCCAGGAAGAGGGCATGCAGCAGTAAGGGCAGGTGTGACGTAAAGGTCATGTAAAGGTCATGTAAAGGTGATGTAAAGGTCTTACCCAGGAAGAGGGCATGCAGCAGTAAGGGCAGGTGTGACGTAAAGGTCATGTAAAGGTCATGTAAAGGTGATGTAAAGGTCTTACCCAGGAAGAGGGCATGCAGCAGTAAGGGCAGGTGTGACGTAAAGGTCATGTAAAGGTCATGTAAAGGTGATGTAAAGGTCTTACCCAGGAAGAGGGCATGCAGCAGTAAGGGCAGGTGTAATGCCCAGTCTTCTCTCACACTGTGATCCACCACCATCTCCGTCATGAAGATCAC
>NC_044509.1:15009865-15024865 GCF_902362185.1 Chanos chanos
CCCTTTTCATTTATTCATTTAGCAGACAATTATCCAAAGCAATTTCCAAAACGTGCAGAATACAAACCAAGCATACAGCCATTAAAGAGCTGTGTGTTGCATAAGGGTCACAGCTAAGTTCAGTATTAGGCCATTTACTGACAGAATGAAAACGCCTGAGCCGGTCTATTCATTGGACAGTCAGAGGAAACCGTACCTTGGCGGTCATAAACATGAGGTTGTTGAGGACCAGTGAGGTGGCCTGCAGGGAGCCCCAGCCTGTGCCTTTCAGCCTGTGGGTGAGGCCCATTTGGTCGGCCTGCTCCCTGGCCTCCTCCTCCGGCGTGCAGGGGCTGGAGGCGGGCGGGAGCAGGCCCGTGTCCACCAGCTCAATGTTATTCAGCCACGGCAGCAGGTAGGTCAGCATGATCTGTCTGCCGTTAGGGTGAGTGGTGGGAAACCTCTGGCTGACCTCTGTGTGTGTGTGTGTGTGTGTGTGTGTGCGTGTTTTCAGAGAGTGTGGAATGTGAAGGTGAGAATGTGTAGGAGGAAAAAAACAGAAGAAAAACAGCATTAGAGAGAGATAGAGAGAGAGACAGAGAGAGAGACAGAGAGAGAAGAGTTACATGACTGAGAGAAACACTGCAGCCAGACTAACCAGCTTCAGCCACAGACACACAGATGTGTATTTATACTGGGGTGGAGTACAGTTTGCACACAGCTGCAGACGGTTCTCACAGCACAGACGGAAAGACAGAGAGGTCTACAGGTCACAGACGGAAAAACAGAGAGGTCTACAGGTCAAGCAAAAACTCCTGCAGTTACAGGCTGAGGAATTCAGGCTCTGTCCTCTGGCACTGTTTACAGAGAGCGACAGTGTGAACTGTCACACACAGACCAGACCTGGGCCAAAACGCAGACATAGCGTTTACATTACATTCTCTATGCTCTTATATTCTTTCTTTATGTCCCTTTCCGCTGAAGTTATGAAGACCGGAACAGGACCAGATACACTGAAGCAACACCAAACAAGCATTTATCATGGTTTTCCCCTATGTGGTCAAATTAGCTTAGCTGTCATGAGAGCAAGGTCAAGACACCTAGAGTGTAGTGGGACACAGCCTCATCATTCGAATATTTCATCTCTGTCTTCACCCAGGTCTGACACACACACACACACACACAGACATATTCATACACACACATACACATACACACAGACATATTCACACACACACACACACACACACACACACACACACACACACACACACACGCTGTATTACCTGAGAAGAGAGGCAGTGTGAGTTCGGGGTACATGCAGGCGAGCTGGTTGGAAAGCTGAGACAGTGAGACACTGTACAGGGGGGGTAATGGCCCGTGAGTCCCGTACAAGATATTTCCTGATTTCTGCCCAACGATCCTCTTCGAATAAACAGACAGCTTGGTCTCTAGGACCTAATCCACACGCAAAAAAGGAAAGAAAAAGAAATCATTTATCAAACTAAAACTGTCTACGTTTCAGAAGATCACATTTGATTTGACATGTCTCTCCTGTTGTTTTTTTATTTTGTTTGTTCGTCTGTTTGTTTGTTTGTTTGTTTGTACCTGCATTAGCTGCATGGATATCTCATAAATTTCACGGCTTGTGTCAGAAGACTTGAAAAGCACCAAGTTTAGGAGGGTCACAATGTCACATGGGTAATTTCTGAAAATAAATAAACAGATATTTCACAACAACAAAAATAATAACAGCGACAGAGACAATAAATAATCCTAGATAAAAAAAAAAAATTCAGAGCATAAAAATAAACAAAACAAGTTAAAATAACAAAATAAATGAGTAAGAACTGCTTGTGAAATAAAGACAAGTGACAGAGTTGTGTGTAAAGGTGATAATGTTGATGAATTCCCGGTGCTGAGACTAGGGCAGTTCTCGTACCTGCTCCCACAGACGGTGGCGATAGCCTTGAAGCAGCCGGAGGCCAGCTGGTACGACCCAGTAAAACATCGGTCCACCGCCCAGTTGAACAGGTTCACCTGGTCAGCGTTCAGCTCCAAGAGCAAAATAACCACCTCACAGCCCAGTCTATGGACCTGGGTCATGTGACCACACAGGGCAGAGTGGGGAACAAAACAAAAACACAGCCAGTGCGTTAGCAACACAATATATACACACACTCACTGACACTAATGAAGCATCAGGTGAAAAGTCGGAGAGAAGCGGCCGGTAAAAAACCGACCGCGGATGGAGGAGAGGCTCGCCTTACCCGCAGGTCGGGACAGCCCAGAATGTTGTCCAGCCATTTGTAGAGGTAGCCGTCCGGAGACAGGCCCACGTTGTCAAAGACAGGACCACAGCACAGCACAGCCGACATGGCCTGAGGGAGAAAACAGTAAACGTGAAACAGTTTCAGGCACGCCGCTGCACGGACGTGGGGTAGACGGGTATGTATCTCTTTTTGTTTGTTTTTGTCCGATGTTTTATACGCCTTGCGTGAAGCACGTCGAACAGCCTTGTGTACGAAATGCGCTGTATAAATAAACTTGCCTTGCTTTGCCTATATGCTAAACTTGAATGACCAAGACTCCTCCGTGCACCTTTTGCCATTCACTGCGCTCCTAAATGCCACTAATATTATTCTACTGCATAGGAGAAAACCTCAACAATATCTCTGTTAGAAAAAAATCTCTGTTAGAAACTTTATTAGAAAAGGACATGAGGTAAAGGAGTCAGGTAAGAGTAGAGGTACAAGGGTGAGACCCACAATGCATCAGGATCAGGATCAGTATCAGGAGCTCAAACAAAGAAATCTGCCCACAAGGCTGATGTCTTTCTCACACACCTTACAGACTCAGTTAAAACATGACCTCAGTTATGCATGACCTCATCAGGCAAACAAAACCCTCCAAAAACACACACACACAGACACACAGACACGCACACACACACGCACGCACACACACACACACACACACACACACAGACACACAGACACAACAACACACACACACACACACACAGACACACAGACACACACACACACACAGACACACAAGAGAAACGCAATTCCGGGTGTTGCTGTGAACCTCGTGGCTGCAAGGGACTGAAACACACGGTGGAAAACGGAAAAGTCTGAGAGGCAAAGACAGGGAGGCGAGCAGGAAGGCATATCAGTCTATTGTGCACAAAATGTTATGCCTGGTTTGGAATTACATACTTTTCTTAAGAATGACCAGTATAGTCACAGAATGGGAAATGTACGCCTTTAAAACCATTCAAAACCATTAGATCATCTGGCACCATCTAACACAGTACACGTTTGGACGAGGAAAATGACAGAACTGGGGAATTTTTATTCCCCCCCCCCCCCCCCAACAACGTACACCCAGCCATTGTTCAGCCAATTACAGGTTATTTCCTTTTCAACCTGCAAATCTGGGGTATTTCCATTTGACTTCAGTGCAAGCCTCCTGACTCCGACATTACATTTAAAACCTCCCTCACAAAGGAGACGTTTTCCTTTTGATCAGAGCCTTCAGGTTTACTACGTTCTCTGCCGTCTTTATTTTTCCACACAAAGTCGCTGGCAAAAAACATAAGAGGCGTCTTTTAGATGAGTTTCACTCAAATGGATCCTCCTTTCTGCTTCATTTAGAATCTGTCCCTTTTAAGACTGTGCCCTGTGAGTCGGTGCACTGTACCATAAACCAACCAAACAAACAAACAAAAACAAAAAAACAAGAGGGAGAGATGCACAGAAATGAGTGGTTCCTATCTCTCCCTGGCCCAGAGATGAATAACGGGAAATATCGGTTTTTCACTGAGAAACGGTGAACAGTGAAAGGGGAGTGGGAAAAAGAGAGAAGGAGAGAGGTTTTAATGTATACCTTCAGGGCACAGTACTGGTAACGAGTGATCTGGTGGTTACGGTCGCTATAGCGATCCAGCGGGGTGAACATGACGCTGAATGGCCCCGCCCATTGGCTGAAGAGGATGAAGAGGTGATGCCTTAAGCTCTGCTGGGGAAAGAGGAACCGCCGGTGATGCACTAAAGACCAGACACAGAGAAAGAGAGAGAGAGAGAGAGAGAGAGAGAGAGAGAGAGAGAGAGTGAGAGAGACAGAGAGAGAGAGAGAGAGAGAGAGAGATAGAGAGAGAGAGTGAGAGAGACAGAGAGAGAGAGAGAGAGAGAGAGACAGAGAAGGAGAGAGAGAGAGTGAGAGAGAGAGAGAGAGAGAGACAGAGACAGAGACAGAGAAAGAGAGAGAGAGAGACAGAGAAGGAGAGAGAGAGAGAGAGAGAGAGAGAGAAAGAGAGAGAGTCAGTAACACATCCCAAAACCACCAGTGGTGCCCTGACGACCACACAAACAGACGCACGGTTGGTAACACATCCAGAGTTTTTCCCAGCCGAGGCCCGGATCGCTCTGTCTGACAGGATTACGCACACAGGAGGTGGAGAGGGCATGGTTTGCGTCCGTCGCATATTAATCAGCCTTCCAGCGATTCTATTTCTAGCCGTGCACCCTGGCATCTGCTGCATGACAGGACACATTCTTCCCCGTTCTTCTCTACTGAAGTCAGTACAATTCTAACAGGACTGAGTGTGTTGAAACAAATACCAAACATCACACAAATGCCTGACAGCGTCTCCCACACACATGTATCTTGTTAATTAAAGAGCAAGGCCGAAAGAATAAGGAAGAGAAGCACAGAGGAAAAGTGGGGCATGGCTCAATAATTCAGATACTTCAAATTCTTATATCTGATCCAGGTCAAGTGTGTCTATATGTGAAGAGTGATTGGTCAGCCAGAGAATACCGGGCTGTGTGTAAGAGACAGTCTTTATCACTACTGGGGACACACTGGAAAGAGCAAGGTTGGAAGAACAAAGAAATGAAAGGATAGTACTTCACTTGATGGGAATTGAAACAGTGGTCAGTCATTCTGCTATTTCAAATCCTTATATTTGATCTGTTTGACCCAGGACGAGTGAGGACAAGTGTGTCTATTATATTATGTGAACGGTGACAGGTCAGTCTGAGAAAACCGGCCTCTGTCCTTACCGGGGACACACTGGATGAGGTTGGCCACCATGCCGCTGAAGTGAGCGCGGATGTCCTTCAGGATCTCCAGCTCCTTGTCGTTCTCCGCCTCCAGGAGCATGCGGGTCAGATCCACGTATTCCAGAAACAGAGCTCCCATGGCCAGGGAGTCCCTCTCCAGTGCTCCGTTAGTGCTGAAGCACAAGCAACAGGAAGCACCTTTCACTTTTCCATCTCTATCATTCAGAGGGTCAAAGGTGAAGGTTTAACTGTGTGTGCATATAAAGGGACAGGGTCTTTGGCCCACCTGTCACTGATGACCCCGGCGTCGGCCAGCAGCTCGAAGATACGCAGCAACTGGAGTCTGAGGAGGTCTCTCCTCTCCCGCCGTTTTTTATTCTGCGCGCGCACACACACATACACACACACACACACACACACACACACACACACACACACACACACACACACACAAAACCAGAGGCTTTAGTTAATCATACACCTTCTACTGCAGTCTGACTCTTTAGTTCGCCCAGGGAGTTCGACAGAAACACGAAGGAATCGAGGAAAGGTTTACAAAGTTTATTCACTGTTCTTTCAAATCGTTCACTGAGGGCTAAAGGGTTTCCATGGAAACGGTACGCAATCAACACAATCTCACCTCGGGCCTTCGCTCCAGGGCTTCCTTCATCAGCGGGTGGAGTTCCTCCACCAGCTCCCTTTTACAGACAAAGACACAGAGCACCAATGAGGACCAGAGAGTGTCTACTGTGGCTTCCACTCAAGTCTCAAAATGACAGTTAAAGTGAATGAATCTTCACTCACTCTTACACTTACTTATATTTACATTTATTCCTTTAGCAGACACTTTTATCTAAAGTGACTTCCAAGACAGGCAGAATACAAATTAAGCGCGTCAAACCTCAAAGTGTTTGAGTAAGAAAAAAAAAATAATCTGAAATTAATCGACCATTTCAAGTAAAAATGGGTCGAGTTGAAAGACATACTTCATAATAAATGCCAGAGAGATGTATGTGAAGATGTCTGGGCTAGGAAATCATACCTCTATGGAAAAAAAATAGGTCCCTTTCAAAATGAAAACCTTTTACGCTGCAGTGAAATATTTTCTGCTAAAACGACATACCACACCTTTGATGTCAAAGCGAAATGTCTAAAGCTTAACATAGCGGAAACATCACTGCGGTATGGGAGCTATTCTGGTCATGGCAGGAATGTCAGAGGAGTATCCCTCCTCCTCACAACCTTTACAAGAACCTCATTTTTACCAGAATGTTCTTTAACTTTCTGACCCTTTCTCTAGTGCTCGTGAACTGAAGTGCACAGGTGTTGAATCTTTTGCGAGTATGATACACTGAGCTCCTGTCTGTGTTCTGTTGGGTTGCTGATCTTTCGAGACAGGAATTTACCTGAACACCAAAGAATTAGTGCAGCCAAAGCCCAGGACCAGAGACTCTGTGATCTCGATGCTTTCCGCTCTCATCAGAGGAACGAGCTGCTTCAAGAGCCAGGCCACTGAGGGAGTGCCAATCACCTGATATAACACACACAAAGATAAACACACACACACACACAGAAAGACAGACAGACACACACAAACACAAACGCACGCACATGCACACACAGAGTTAGTTTAACATACATGTAACACATACGTTATTGTCAGCTTGGTAGCATTCTGAAAGACACATTGAGCTTTGGTACCTTATTGTCGTAGGTGATGCTGCCGTCGGGGGTGGTGGCCATGATCTCAGGGGTGGAGGCTCGGAGGTGACCAGGGCTCATGATGCTGGGCTTGGCCACGCCCAGACACAGGATCAGATAGTTCCTCCAGAGACTGACGTAGCCGTCCACCGGCCCAGCTGTGCTGGTCTTTTTGGCATACACAGGGCTACTGCAGGGCACAAGCAAAAGACACAGGGAGTCAGAGAGTCTATACTGAGAGACAGAGAGAGTCAGAGTCTCTACTGAGAGAGACAGAGAATCAGAGAGTCTCTACTGAGTGACACAGAGAGTCAGAGAGTCTCTACTGAGAGACACAGGTTGTCACCGAGTCAGAGTCACTACTGAGAGACACAGAGAGTCAGAGAGTCTCTACTGAGAAACAAAGAGAGTCAAAGTGTCTCTACTGTGAGTCTCTACTGACAGGTAGGTTTCTAATGTGAGTCTGTGTTTCAGTGCGTGCAGTGTGGCGGGAACAGTCACTCACTTGGGGTCGACCAGAGGCATGAGGAGCTGCAGGCGTGTGAAGGCGTAGGGCCAGGCATAGCTGAGGGCAGTGGGGCAGTGCTTGGGTAAGTGCTCCTGTCGAAGGAAACTGTGTAGACACAGGACCCAGGGGTCTTTCACAGACTGAGCGAAGATCCAGACGTGAGAGGGACTCTTCACGTCGTAGTGGCTGTTTAACAGGCGGGCGTTCCACTCCACCAGCCACTGCAGGTCAACGTGATGATTCAGAGGCAGCGTGGCCTGGGGAAAAGACAGGGCATGATGAGCACATGCACACTTGCTCCGACAAACACACACTCACACACACACACACACACACACACACGTGCGCACGCACACACACACAGACACAGACACACACACAGACACACAAACACACACTCACACAGACTCACGCATACGCGCACACACACAGACACACACACTCATGCACTCGCACACTACTATGTAGGAGAGCAGGAGTACTTACTGAGTCAGACACAGCCAGGTGGACAAAGCTGTCCAGAACATTGGGACTCAACTGGTCCATCACCTCAATCATGGGCTTATCATCATCCTACAGGACAGAGAGTGACCAAGACATGAGCTTCACGCAAAACTACACACAACACGCCAAACATAAGCTATTACAAACAAGTGTCACACAGCTACAACTACACACAATACACTGAACGGGAACGAGTACAAAAAGCAGCTTTACTCAGCCAAAACTACAGACATCACGCCGATCACACACGAGTGGGCGGGCTCTTACCTCAGCCTGGCCAATGGCGCTGAAGAGACAGCGTATCTCGCGGAGCACGGCCACAGCCAGTTTACGCGTACTGGTCTGACAGGAACACAGTAACAACAGAGCCAGACCCTCCACCGCATGCAGCACAGTGCAATGAGGACTTCGCTCTGTGGGTAACCGAGGGCTAGGACCTCCATAGGCCATCTGGAACGCGCGCATACACACACACACACACACGCACCCATAAACAGCCACAGCCACACACCCACACACACACACCCCAACGCACCCGTACACACACACACACACACACACACACACACCCCAACGCACCCGTACACACACACACACACACACACACACACACACACACACACACACACACACCAACGCACCAATACACACACACACACACACACACACACACACACAGATGGGGTCAGGTCTAACAGTAATGCATGTAGTCAATACATAAGAATATTCTGAGACACACACGGTTCAGCGCTCTCACCATATGGTTTATGCAACTGTAAATTACACAACAACGGGGGAGTTAGACTTCATTCACAGTTATATAAAAACCAAACTGACTTTGGATCGAGACATGTCTTTCTATTTAAGAAGATACTGAGAGTCAGGACATCTTAATGAAGGCTGGGGAGGCGTTGTTCTTTGGATACATTGCCTTTCATTGGCTAAACATTCTGTCATTGAAACATTTCAGCATTTCAGCACGCTCTTATGAAATGCCACAGAGTGTTTAACGGACGTTACCTCTGCAGAGCGTTTGCCTGGCATCTGCAGCGCCAGCCTCCACTGCGTCAACAGCTGCAGGAGCAGTTTGACTGAGGAGTCCTGCAGCCCCTGGTGCGTGTCCTGCACCTCCCGCAGGAGGAAGTTAGTGTAGCCAAACAGTACGTCCTCCCGCCAGTCGTAGAAGTCGAGCAGGAGGCTTTGCAAGGAATTCTGGGCGATGAGACGCAGCTCGTCGTCCATGTGGACAGTGAGTCTGAGGGGGGAGGGGCAAAGCGGATGAGTGAGAGATGATTTGGTTTCACCAAAGAGTTTTTGTGTATAAGACATATTCAGTCGATTTATCAGTGGAAACAGACTGCTAGGCCTCCCAGCGCTTCCTTCATCAGATCTCAGGTCAGATTCCCAGCCTCAAAACCCAAGTCTCCTCACAGCTGCCTTAGTTCACCTCAGTGTAAAGGTATCTTTTAAATGACTTTATCCTCCAGAGAGCTTTCACCAAAGGAGCTTAAGTTAAACCAATCATATTAAATTAGTCAGAGCCTGTGGACAGATTACGGGGGGACATCTTGGCTGGCTGTAGGCTGGTCTGAGCTGAGAGGCATGGAGAGACTCTGCTTCAAAAAGTGTTCAAGGGAAAGGGGATTTTTATTCCCCCCGCAATAATGAGGGCAAGGCGTGTTCTCAGCGGGGAGGTGAATGAGCTATGGAGAGGTGAATGAACAGTAGGGAGGTGAATGAGCTATGGAGAGGTGAATGAACAGTAGGGAGGTGAATGAGCAGTAGGGAGGTGTATGAGCAGTAAGGAGGTGAATACGCAGTGGGGAAGAGAACGAACAGTAGGGAGGTGAATGAGCAGTAGGGAGGTGAACATGCAGTGGGGAGGTGAGTGAGCAGTGAGGAGGTGAATGAGCAGTAAGGAGGTGAATAAACAATAGGGAGGTGAGTGAGCAGTATTGATCCATAGGAGACACTGTGAGTGTGAGATTTATGTGAGGACGCGCACCTGGACAGCAGGTCAATGAGCTCTGGTTTAGACATGCCGTCCGGAAGGATCCGAGGGATCGCAGCGACGCACGTCCTGAACAGGTCGATTTTCGGCTTCCTCTCCCCTCTGTCAGTGAGAGAGAGAGAGAGAGAGAGAGAGAGAGAGAGAGAGAGAGAGAGACAGAAAGAAAGAACGTTTTTCTTGAGTGATTCACCAGCGAATGATGCTATAATGGTGCTGAATTAGGTCCCCACATTGTAATGTGTAGTGAGGACACATTTGTGAGGACAGGAGGAGAGAGGAGTGAAGACTACAGCGCTTACGTGATCATGTCCTCTGGCTCCTTATTCAGCATCTGTACGTTGGTGAGCATCATACAGCGGCCCACCTCTTTATCCAGGTGTCTCAGGATGTTATCAATGGCTTTCCTCACCTGGGAATAGTACAGGGCCATACCTACAGACACAGAGACACGCTGTCTAACTATGGCTTAGTGTATACACATACATATATACACACATGCACGTACGCACACACACACAGGTACACACGCAAGCACGCACGCACACACGCAGCACACACACATGCATTCTCTCTGTCTCTATGTCTCTCTCTCCCTTTCTTACATACAGACACCATATCTCTCATACATACACACACACACACACACACACCTATGAGTTTGGCCTCCTCCTCGGTGAGTGTTTTGCTAAGGTAGGTTTTCTTTTTCTTCAGGGTGTTTCCAGAGGGCAGCGTGGCCCCTGTGTTTGGCATGGGAGGCTCTCCGTCCTTCTGCTGCAGGCTGTCTGCTATGACCAGAAACGCTCGCAGGGCAATGTTCATCCTCTGTAACACACACACACACACACGGTTTAGGTGAGGCTGATTGTTTCATTGTGAAAGGAAAAGAGAAGAATTGCAGAACTCTCCTGAGTGCTGTTGAGATCTGTTCCTTGGTGATGCATCAAAACAAACAGACAAAGGAAATCTGTCACTACCATTCCCTTAAAATTCACATGCTTCCTGGACCCCGTGTTACAATACTAACAAAGTAAACACGTCTGACAACAAGCTCGGTTTGTGCAACACCAGAGGCTTGTGAAAGATGAACTTCCTGTTACATAAATACAGTATATCAAACATGCAACACGACTTGTTTGGAGATCCAACTTTACCTCTGGGTTAAGACTGAAAGCTTTGGCGGACTTGCCGACGCTCAGCAGGTCACAGATGATCTCTTTCATCGCGAAATCAAGTCTTTCCTGAATCCACACGGGAAAGAGTGAAAGAAAGAAAACGCTGCATAATTGTGCATAAAAAAACGCCAGCAATTAGGTTCCTCCACTAACTCTGTGTGTATGTGAGTGTGTGTGTGTGTGTGTGTATGTGTGTGTGTGTGTGTGTGTTTGTGTGTGTGCGTGGAACATAAAGTACAGGTTCTAAGAATTCTCAGGGGAGGGGACGGGGGGGGGCAGGGGAACATATGTGTCCTCAGAATGTAATAAGTCATGCCATTGCAGATGTGTATCTGTACGTATGTGCATGTACATGTGTGGATGTGTGTGTGTGTGTGTGTGTGTGTGTGTGTTGCCAGAGATTCAGAGGTGTCACACACCTGTGCGATAAACTGGATAATCTTGACGAAGATGTTGAGAGGCATGTCTCTGGGCACCACACTCCGCGAGCCCTTGGGGAACAGTGTGGATATGATGGACGTCAAACGACTGGAGGAAGAACCAGAGGAAGAGGAGGAAGAGGAGGAGAAAGAGGAAGAAGACAGAGAGATGAAAAACACTGTCAGAAATACAAAGAACATATGCGTATGTGCATGGCTGTGTGTGTGTGTGTATGTGTATGTGTGCGTGTGTATGTGTGTGTCTGTGTATGTGTGTGTGCTTGCCTGTGTGTGTATGTGTGTTTGTGTGTGTGTGTGTGTATGTATGTGTGTGTCTGTGTATGTCTGTGTGTATGTATGTGTGTTTGTGTGTGTGTGTGTGTGTGTGTGTATGCGTGCGTATGTGTGTGTGTATGTATGTGTGTTTGTGTGTGTGTGTGTCTGTGTATGTATGTGTGTGTCTGCGTATGTGTGTGTGTGTATAGTATCCGCTGTACCTCTGTGTTGCAGTGTTGCTCTCACACTTGATTCGGATCATGTAGACCCACAGAAGGCGGTACAGGGACTCCAGAGCCACCCTGGCCATTTTAGGATCTTTGTTCTGATAGGAGGAAATAAAACAACCCACAAATTACAACAGACCAGACAAGCACTTCATGCTGTTTTTAATGACCATCTATTGTTTGTATAAAAGATTAAAAAAAAAAAAAGAAAAAAAGTGGAGAGACAGGTTCTCAAATGACTATTAATTTCATCAGATCATTAACTGATTTAGTTATCACGAGGAAATGAGACAAACTAGTGAATGAATCCTCTGTGCCTTTGAAAAGGGCCACAGTTTTATGGATGTCCTGGCACCTCAGTCACACACACACACACACACACACACACACACACACACACACAGATTGGCTCGATAAAAAACTGGAGGTGTCGCGGTGACAGTTGGAACAAGTGCCTGTATCTGACAGACTGAGCATGTGACTGTCTGAAAAATGATTAAACTTGACTAAACGTCCCCCGCCTGAGGCCTGTCAGTCAACATTCCTGCTCCGCCCCCACATAGCATTCAGCACTGAGGCGCTTTAACCTCTCTCCCTCTCTCTCTCCCTCTCTCTCTCTCTCTCTCTCTCTCTCTCTCTCCCCCTCTCTCTCTGTTCTCCTCTGCAGGTGCTGAGCGGCCTGCCTAGAGTACAGAATGTTTGAGGAGGTAAGAAGTATTTTCGCCGAGCGTTCGGGCAGTACTGCCTGTCTCTCTCCCACACCGCTGACAAACATTCTCCTCATTCCTCAGTCGACCTCCCTGCCGTATCTCACACATTCTAACAAGCGATCTGCTGCTTTTTCCGCGGGAGCCCTGACTCTGTGTGAACTTGACACGGGGAAGGGTAAAAACATCCAAAAAAGCCCTGACAGCCATCTACACAGCTATGTACTCAATTTCCTAAAGAGCCCCGTACACGCAAACACGTTCATTTAGAGTTCTTTGAGGGTTATGTTTATGTAACCGGCACTGATGGAAGACAGCGTTCTGTGTTCTGCGGTCCTATCTCCTGATCTCACCTTGAGATTGGACAGGCAGTTGTTGAGGAAGACGTGCCATCTGTTGAGGAAGATCTGTTTCTGACTCACGCACAGCAGACAGGTCACCAGTGGGTACAGAGCCTAGAGAATGAGAGAGACATGAAACAGATCAGCACAGGCAGTGCATTCGCCAGAGGCCCTGGCCACTTACTCAGCTGTATATCCACGCTGCACTCTGATTGGTGCTTAGAGTACAGTTTTATGGGGTCTCCCTGGAGTCTCTGCGATCAGGCGTTCCCAGTCCAGTTCTCCGAGGCTTTAAACCGCGTCACGTCTCGATGCCGGCTAATTAGTGGCCATTTGACTGATCTAGGATCAGACTTGATTTGAATTTGAATTATGTGAATGACTGAGCCCTGTCACATTTGACTCTTACCTGACTCCTTTCATCTGTCTCCTTTTCTACTGGAATAATTGATAATCTAACAGGTGCTGAATGTGCTGAGGCCAAACAAGAGAAACATCACACGAATGCCTTACAGAATCATCACTGAAACAGACATTTTTCCTCTTCATTGACAGACTCAAGTCATAAGGAGAGAAAGCACTGAGGACAATTTAGAATGGGCCCAGTCATTCAGATACTTCACACGCTTATTTGACAGGTATGTGTCGTATTGTCCTTGCAGCTGGTTGAGTAGATTAAACAGAGCCTGAATTCAGGGACGAGCATCATAGACTTTCTGAGAATTTCTGAGGATGTGAAACTGGCAGGTTAAGACTGACATAACAGGAGAAGTTCAGTGCACGTACAAGTACAAGAACAGCTTTGGAATGCACTACATTTTCTTCAGAATTATCCCTGTCAAACCATATTTACTGTACGACTTGGCATCTCTCGGACAAATATTTAAAGATTTACAAGGAAGGCGCCAACGACCGATCAAGGTTAACAATTAGTGACATACAACCCGGGAGAGCCGCGTGTTTCTCCGGCTGCAATTACACGTTCACATGACAGCCAGTGTGGGTGTGACCCCGCACACAGTGGGTGAGACACGCTCTAAGAAACACAGTTAAACAAAACCTTTTTGTGTTTTCTGTTTTTTGTTTTTAACGGCTGTAGGATATTCGCAGACGCACAAAAGCCACAAACATCTTTACTATGAAGAACACAACAGGTGAGTGACAGACCAGAGAGTGCTTTTTCCTGGACGAGAGGTCTAATGTCGTGTCATATAAACTTTCCACAAAGTTCCTCAGACAGGGCACATTCACCTCGTTCTTCACAGTCTGCACAGAGAGAGAGAGAGAGAGAGAGAGAGAGAGAGAGAGGGACAGAGAGAGAGAGAGAGAGAGAGAGAGAGAGAGAGAGAGGGACAGAGAGAGAGAGAGAGAGAGAGAGAGAGAGAGGGACAGAGACAGGAGAGAGAGAGAGAGAGAGAGAGAGAGAGAGAGGGACAGAGAGAGAGAGAGAGGGACAGAGAGAGAGAGAGAGAGAGAGAGAGAGAGAGAGACAGAGAGAGAGAGAGAGAGAGAGAGAGAGGGACAGAGAGAGAGAGAGAGGGACAGAGAGAGAGAGAGAGACAGTCAATATCATTATATTTCAGCGTTGGAGAGGGAGGGAGGTTGATTCTGTAAATGACTGTCCAGATGAATACTCACAGCGGCCACAGGCACCAGGATCTCCACAAACAGTCCGGCCAGGGAGTGCTTAATGTCCTTGTCTTTCACTTCCAAAAAATACTGTGCGCACTCCTGCAAGACAGAGACAATATTTTTCACCACTCCAACACATGCATTCCTCATTCCTGATCACAACAGAACGAATGATAAGGGAGGAAATTAGGCAACGGTGATGACACAGCGACTCGGTCATCGCTTTAAACCCGAGATACGACGGTTTACTAACACGCTGCAAAGCAAAGCATTTAACCCTAAGAGGTGTGTGACCTCTGACATAAAAAAATGATAACTGTAAGTTGGTCTACAAATGAGGGTTAGCAAAGAGAAGAAATGGAAACCAGAGTGTCTCTGACTGTATGCATGGGTCATGGGTGAGTGTGTGTGTGTGTGTGTGTGTGTGTGTGTGTGTGTGCATGTATGGATGAGT
>NC_044509.1:15029865-15047365 GCF_902362185.1 Chanos chanos
AGCACAGGATGTCACTCTCGCACTCAAACGTTCAAAACAGAGACAAGAAACACACACGCACGTGCGCGCGCGCACACACACACACACACACACACACACACACACACACACACACACACACAGAGACAATACACACACATTTACCTGGTCAAACTGTGGGTCCTCCCCTCTTTGTAAAGATTTAGTGAGCGGCTTTTCCTGTTGAACAAGAAAAGAAAAGAAACGTTTGTCCAGAGAAACTATCTCTTGGGAACAGTTTAAATAAGAAAACTGCACTGCTATAAAAACACAGCACATTTATATCTTCTGAGAGATATAAATTTAACTAAATAAGGCCTGACACCAAGTCCCTTTGTTTGACTTTAGCCTGTCCGAGAGAAAACAACCTACTTCGATATGGTGTGTGGTTTAAACGCCCTGGCCAAAACACATCAATCATTCACTGTAGCTTGTACTGTAATTCTGAACTGCGGGATCTGTATTCTGGATCCTCAGATGACACTGCAGAGACTCTTTTTCTCTGTGTCTGTGTCTCTCCCCCCCCCCCCCCCCCCCCCCCCGCCCTGGTTTCACCATGGGCAAAACTCCTCTCCCCCAGGGCCTCATGGGAGACGCACGCAGTTGTTTGGCGGAAGTGAAGCCGGAACACGTTTGGAAAGGGAGAGCGGACAGAATGTTTGTTCCGTGGTCGTCTTTTCCCCGAGGAGCGAGAGGAGGAGGAGGCGAAAGGCTAAACGTTCTGTGAGGAAAGAGAGAGAGAGAGAGAGAGAGAGCACGCACGAAACTCGCGCTGTTTTGGAACATCGCCGTTTTGCTTCCATGTTCGCTGCTGTGCTGACCTTTCGTCGTGAGTAAACAGAGGCGAATAAAAGGACGCAGTGTTTTGTGGCGCACACAGAGGGTCTCGTGGACGGCGGACGCGGAACACTGTGTTCGAGATGTAGGCCTAATGTTAAAACATGTACTGGGACAGAGGATTATCTCTAACATAACGGTGTTAGCAGTCTGTTCAGAGGAGGAGAGAGACAGCGGCAGAGACAAGGACGGGGATTAAGGTTTTGAGTGAGGACAGCACTGTAGAATGGCTGAGAGATGGGATTAGCCTGATAAGAGCAAGATACAGGAATCAGCATCAGGAGTTTACCAGGCCCCCTCTCTCTCTCTTTAACACATGTACACACACACACACACACACACACACACACACACACATAGACACATATACACACACACACACACATATACACACACACACACACACACACACACACGCATACATACACACACACACACAAAAAACACACACAAACACACACACACACACACATAGACACATATACACACACACACACACACACACACACACACAGAGCCAGTGAAGCAGTTGCAGTGAAATCTCCATTCAGCAGTGCAGGCGTGAAATGCTGAGGTGTTTAACTCCAGTCTGTCTGGAGACTGAAGTTAATTGCTGTGTGTGAGGAGTGGTTTCATGGCCAACCTGCTCCAAACAGACAGTCCATTGCAATTCACTTAAAGCTGCTCTCTCTCTCTCTTAACAGGATTACTGTGTTAGGCAGTGGCCAGCAGGGTCAAAGCAACTACATCGGCAGAACTCCCGAAGGTTTTACCCGAATCAGAAGGGACGATGGCAAGTCAAACATGTCTCCAGCTGTCTCTCTCTCTGAACGAGCGTTCGAAATGAGAAGTCAATCTCATGTTCTGTTCTTTATTCCAGAGGAATCGCAAACCCAACTTCAGCTAAGACATGACCCACAGTGATCTGGAGTCATTAAGCTAAATGGTTAAGCTAAACGGCTAAGTGTTACAAAAATACATTAGACACTGCAGCTACAGAGAGAGGGTTTTTTTTTTTTTTATGTTTAGGTAAGAAATATAGATTCTACACTCTTACACTCTGTACTGCCCTGAGGAGAGATCTGTGATTTCAGTGATAACTGTGCCTGTTGAACTGATGACATGTAACCTTAGAGAGGAGAGTGAGAAGAATGTTGGAATGTTGATTCAATCAAAGTAACACATAGTAACAAATTTTTAGAATGTTTGTGCTGTCACGGAGACGTGAGCCAGCTAACTGTTTCAGCTCTGGAAGGGGTGCTTTATTTTACAAAGCTGAGTTACAGCCATGCATGTTAGCCAGAGGGGCTGGGGGGGGTTACTTTTCTGGTCCTCTCCGCTGGCGGGGGTCGTTTCTGGTGGCAGCTCAGGAGAGTCTGGGGAACAGGGCAGAGATGTGTCCCTAACACTGTCATTGAGGGGTTTCCCTGAGCTGCAGGTGCCACTTGTCACCCGGCAACCAGCCAGTCATGTGCCTCCTTGGTGTTTCCACAGAAAGCTTTTTCCCATACACCTCTCAAAACTGAGCTCTGAGCTGATCTTCCAGGAGCCAGGCCATCTGAGTGTTCAGAGTCTTTGGTTGATAAGTTCCAGCGTTTGGGCAACGGGTTTAGAGCCGACAAGCTCAGGAAGACACACAAACAATTTGCTCCTGCCATCTGTTCGTCATCTCAATCACATATGTGTCTGATTTACCAGTGTCCTCCCTGGATGGGATATCAACATTACTCCTCCATCTGTTCAAATTTACTCCCCTGCCCTGTAATTCTCTTCCATTTTTATTACTTCGTGCCTTTCTGGCCAAGATGACTCCTCTGCCAGGTTTTCACCCATTGTCCATCACCTCAGCCTGGCTCCTGTCTCACTGCCACCTTCCAGGACCAAAACAGACAAGTGTCGTCTCACAAATGTACAGAAACTGAATGTTCTCTAGGCTGGTATCGAACGCACTCCTGCTACTGTCTATCTGCACGCAGGTTCACGTCACCAATCATGCCTGAGATGTTGATAGATGGTTGTATGAACACAAGGGGATTCTAAATACCTTTCAGGCTGTGACTTTTGACCCTCAAATAGGCCTAAACCCAGATAGCTACAGACGTCAGTGGAACACCCCCCTCCCCCCCCGCGCGCACACACACACACACACACACACACACACACACACAAACACGTAATGAGTCTGCACACATACATCAACAGTGACTTTCAACAATCCAGCTACAGAGATTAGGAATGCTGTCTCAGGCACATCGTGTGCTGCAGTTTTACAACTAATGTCCCTGTTACTCAAAGCAAACTGTACTGATATAGTGGATTTATTCTCCCCACCCCTTTATTTGATCATTTGATTAACTGCTTGAATATAGCATATGTCTAATGAAGTTGAATCAAGTGTGATTTACCTTCATATAAATACATCATGTAAAAAAAAATTGTTTTATTTTTCAAAATTTGTGTTGTCTGTTCCTTATTAGATCATTGATTTATTTTACTACTTTTTTAGTGGATGATTTAGATATGTGTCATCAAACCAGCTGGGTGTGTGTATGCGCGCGTGTGCGTGTGTGTGTCATTGCACACCCATTGGCTGGAAGGCGAGATGAGTGTTGTGTAATTAAAAAACAGAGGAAAGATGGGGACAGTTATTGAAGTCACAGTAAGAACAGTGTGTTCATTTGGTTTGTCTGAGATACAGGAGTGTTTTGCTGGTTCTGGGCACTGTTATTTGAACACTTAATACCACAGTAATGACGAGTGTCCCAGCGACACAAACAAATATGAATTTATTGACACTACGCAGCCTGATACAGACACAAGCTTACATACAGTAACTATTCACTTTCTATCTTCTCTTCCTCTCTCTCTCTCTCTCTCTCTCTCTCTCACACACACACACACACACACAAACACACACTCTCTTTCTCATCCACTCTCTCTCTCTCTCCCACTGTCACTCATTCTCACACACACACACACACATGCACAAACACAAACACACACTCTCTTTCTCATCCTCGCTCTCTCTCTCTCTCCCCCCCTCTCTCTCTCATTCTCACTCATCCTCACACACACACACACACAAGCACATGTTCTACCCCCCCCCCCCCTCGGTCTCTCTCTCTCTCTCTCTCTCCCTGTTTTTCTCTCTCTCATACTCTGTTTCGTCCTGAGGGGCATAAGATGACTGTGCCTAGCGGAGGCGCTGGAATTAGACTAAACGTCTATGTCAGAGAAGTCTGACATAAAAGGAAGTGGCATGAGAGCCAGGTTCCCTGGTCACCTCTTTAGGCTGGAGCTCCACTCAGCCTTAAATATCTGTGACACTCTCTGACAGCAGCAGGCCTCAGGCACCGCTTATCTGCCCAAAAATACAACCTATCAACAAACCTGATTTACTGTTCACGACCAAAACAATGCAAACTCAAAGTCAGACAAAGGATCCTACCTACTGCATAAAGGCCTTGTTAATAAACAAGCATGCTGGAGTCCTTACTTATTACAGATGAATTCATCTCTTGACAGCGAAAAAGCACATTGGCCAAAGCTAATGAGACATGTGCATTTTAGTAAAGGGTCAGGTGTGGTTAAACTGGACATTCAGTGGCTGTGCCAGAGCCGTGTGGAGACAGGAGTCTGACGAGCACCTGTAATGGAATGACTTCCTGTGAGAGCTGTAACCTCCTCAGTGTGCTTGTGCAGAGAGAGAGTCTGCTCCTGTTCAAAAGCCCTTCTCCTGCTTAACGCAATTAGACTGTTACAGTGTCCGGCTGGACGGAGCTCTTACACCTCAGCCCTACTCCTGTATCCTGTCTCTCTCTTCTATGAGTTTTCCAGCTACCAGAGCAGGTTTACATGAGCAAACCGAATGACTGTCAACAGCCACGTACACAAAAACAAGGAAAACAAACAAATGTCATGTCACTGCATGTTAACAAACCCTACGGTCATCTGAGACGGAATGTGGGTTCACTTACAGTCATAATTCTACTTCGGTTCACCTGGAATATTGAAAAAGTGTGTTATTGAATCAATATGGATGGAAAAATATAGCTTAAATCGGTGCGAAGAAAAAGTAAAACTGTACAGGCAATACTGATAGAGCCAACAGGAAAGAATTTCTTAACATTTTCTGCCATTACCGGAAATGAGCAAACTGGACTTATATACAGATTTCCCATGATTCTACTCCCTGCCAGGCTCTGGTGAGAGTTGCCTGATTTCAGAGTTGATATGTTTTCATTCGGAATGTTGATTACATCACAGTAACACACAGTGATATATTTTTAGAATGTTTGTGTTTAGAATGCGTGTGTTTAGAATGTTTGGTTGTTCGGCTCCAGTGTTTGGGCAACAGTTTCACAGCAGACGAGCTCAAGATGACACACAAGCAGTTTCCTCCTGCCACCTGTTCATCATCTCTATCACATATGTGTCTGATTTACCAGTGTCCACCCCGAATGGGAAACCAACATCACCACAACCCTCTCTCTGCTCACATTCCTGCTGATGTGAAAAAATTTGTTTCTCTTGCCTTTTTTCCCCGTTTATTTGGCATTTTTGTGATTACTGGGATAACATAGTGTTCGTGGATGAGTTTTCACATGAAAATTATTCAAACTTTTTAAATTCAACAATCAGATTTTCATTTACACTGTATGGTCCATTTGAGATTGGATCCTCTGTTTGTTTGTATTATCGACCTTACATCACTTTAATTATCACTGATGAAGACACTGGAAGTCTATTATGCACCAGCAAGGGAAAATTTAGAGACATTGCTATACTGTAAACAAACAAATGACAAAATGTGGTACCTCCCAACGTGTTTATAAACAGAAGTGTTTGTCCCAGCATTCTATTACCTTGGAAACAGTAAACAAACAGGTTGGGCCCATAAAACGTGATGTTGCAATGAAAGTATCAAAATCGCAAAGAAAAACCAATGAGTAGGTTTAAATCAGGATGGTGTGGAACTGGTTGACATCCACTACAGAATATTCCAGAAGGATTATTGCATTTCAGTAACAACAGTGTCTTTCACGTCTTTTCTTTTGGTCAATATGTGCATCTCTGAGTTGCATTTGTTCAGAATCTCTGCTTCCACTGGACACAATGCCCAACATGGCAGTGCCAGCCGCCAGTGGCACTGCCTGGCTGGACTGCCCACAATGCCTGGCACAGAGAGCCCTGTGGCCTCTCACACACACACACACACACACACACACACGGGCATATTGGTGTGTTAGTGCCGTCCTTTATCACCAAAGCGGACACACACCCTCTCTCCACTCTGTCTGGACTGTGTGAAACTCTCAGAACCTCTTATGAACACAGGTGTGCCCCTGTCCCTGTGTATGTGGACTCAGATATACAATTTACGCAGGCTGTGTGTGATGCTGAGAGACGTATGTGGACTCAGATATACGCAGGCTGTGTGTGATGCTCAGAGACGCCTGTGAGGGGACTGTTTATGTCCCACAGTCCAGGCCTGACTCCCAAAACACAGCTACACGGGTCGCCGCGTACTGGAACTCACATATCGTTACAGAGGTAACGGTTACTGGTGCAGGTACACCCCAGTTTCACTGCCGGCAGCTCTCTGGCCGTGGCAGTAAGCCAGGTGCGAGAGACAGCATGCAAACAGAGTCCTCACACAGGTCAGAGCGGTGTGTTCTCCGTCTGCTGTAAAACCGCAGGTGGAGGAGAACCATTTGTGAGGAGGTGCCTAAGTTCCTATACAGCCCTTGCTCTGGGGACGGAGCTGACGTAGCTGTGTGCCCTCCGGTAAAGGACGGCTGAAAAATCCAATTCTATGCCTGCTCTGCCAGACCTGGCCTTGTCTCTGACGCCATACCAGCGCACCAACACTGACGTAACTACACCCTTCAGATACTAGGCCTATTCACTAAGTTACACAGTTATTCACCAGGCCTGTTCTCCTCCCATCTCTCCTCAGTGTTCCAATACTCCACCTAGGAGTGCATGTTTAGATTCTGGTGTAATTAATCTAAAATTACATTGCTTAAAAGAAAGGATTATATCATTTGTTTATTCTATTTAATGGGATGGGCAGTGTGTGTTTCTCATAAGCTCTTGTAATCTAACATCAGCTCTTTTTGAAGATTTGGTTAAATATCATTAAAAAAAACAGCTGGGTGTGTATAGGCGTGTAAGCACATGCTCGTTTGCTGAAAGTCAGAATATTAACCACTTAGTCTTCGTGTCTTTGTTAAATGGACAGACAAAAAGCAAGTAAAAATGTATGTTTGTGTGCGTGTGTGTGTGTGTGTGTGCACCTGTTACAATAAACATGAATATTTCAATACGCATGTCAACGACTAAAGCTGACTGCATATTTTCAGACAGGGATTAATGCTCATTGATCTTCAGGCAGAAACACTACACTGTACACATACACAGTACACACTACTGGATTCAGCATTGTGAGGACACTGGAAACACCACACTATGCAAATACACACCACACATGACTGTACACAGCGCTGTGAGGATGTCCATCACAAATACCACATCGTACATACACATGTACAATCCATTACACAGCTAGACTCAGCACTGTCAGGACACCCATCACAATTACTACACTATGTAAATACACACTACATGTGACTATACAATGCACTGTGAGGACACTGTCTAGAAATACATTATACACACACAGACAAACACACAAACACATCACATTACGCAACTAGATCCAGCATTGTCAGGACACAGACTAGAAACACATTATACACACACACACACATCATATTGCACAACTAAATCCTGCACTATGAGGACACTCACCAGCGGCTCAGCCATAATGATTCGAATCTTGCGCTCAGACAGAGTTGTGAAGTTGGCAAACAGACTTTTGAGGACATATTCGCCGGGTTTGCTCTCGGGATCCACGGTAACAGGCATGGTGACGACGGGGCCTTTCCTCTCTCCTGGAGCGCTGCTCACTGTAGGGAGGGCTGGCTTGCCAACGGGAGACGCTGTAAACACACACACACACACACGCACGCACGCACACACACACACACACACACGCACACACACACACACACACGCACACACACACACAGAAAAGAAAGACAAAAAAAAAAGGAGATCAATGATTGCTATTTTTGATTATGGTTCTCGGAGGGCATGGTGCACAAGGTATCATTGTGTAAGGCTGTGTAAAGCGTATATGCGCCACAGTGTGATGAGGTAACTCATGTGCAGCCTTTACATCTGACACTGCTGAACATGAGTTGACTGCCTAGCACAGGACATCTGTATCTTCTCATCTGTAAAAGCCTGAATCTGACACCCACAACACAAGGTAATGTATGAGAGTTTACTATACGCACACACTCAGTGTTTATAAGAGTTTATGATAAGCTCAATAAGCCCCATCATAAGAGAGAGTGTGTGTGTGTGTGTGTACTATAAAACAGAAAAAAGATAGATCATCTTAGAGTCATAATGCTACTTCATAGCTTTTATGAGTAAGCTCGAGTCAGTGTCGGGCCCAAAAGTTTACTAGATTTATGAGCAACAAAAACGAACTCCAGTGAAGACAGTTAACTGAGAGTTCTAAGTTGGTCTAACTTTCCTTTTTTTTTTTTTTTGAGAGTGTGTGTTTGTATTGTCTGAACGAGAATGTAAGCATCTGACCGCAGCAGTATCAGTTCTGTGAGCCTTCGGGCCCGGGTTCTTCTGCACAGGGCTTCATACCGCGCTTCCAAAAGAGCTCAAAGAGCAGCTGGTGTTTTCATTTCTGGGCTGACCATCTCCCCCAGCTTCTGCATGGGGGGAGGGTCATGAGGGAGAGGGGGGTGGAGGGTGGGGGGATCGTCCTCGTCATGTGGCCATAGAGGCCCGGGACATGTGCGACTCTCAGAATAGACCAGTTTGAGCCCCCTGAACCGACACAAGCACCAGAGCCCACACAGGAAAAGGAAAAAAAAAAGCCCGAAACTTTAGCAGATCCTCACGCTAAGTCATGACATTATTTATGTTGCTGAAAAAAATCTATCAGCAACTACTGGTTCTCTGGTATTTCATAAGCTGTATATGGCCATTCTGAGTTGTTGTTTGACCTATAAATGTCCAGTTATAGCAGTGATCCAAATCTATGTGAAGAGACTAAGACAATCAGAAGCTGGAAGCTTCAAAATTCACTTATAGAATCATGTAAAAACCTCACTTTGATAATCATTTATCTTCCCTACTGTGTCGTACAGCAAAAGACAATGAATCTCTATAGGCTACTCCACATCTGTCTCACTCCCTGCTTCACTAAGTCACTACTGACTAACACCAGTCAACACGAGTTTTGTCATTAGTGACAGTTTGAATGAAAATAGAATATAGAATAAATAGAAAATAGAATATTTCTATTGGTGATTTTTAGTCATCAATTTCGAGTCCTCTTGTCTAAAATCTAGACCAGGGCTTTTCAACAGGGGGTTCGCGAACAGTACTCAAGGGGACTGGTCAGGTAGTGATGGAACAGTCAATGCCAAATTTAACTGACTTTGTTAAAATCAAAAGGAGGTACTTGAGGAAAATCATCTGGGTCGAACGAGTTCAGCTGACAGAAAAAGGCTGGGAACCCCTAGTCTAGACTATTCTAGGTATAGACAGTGCAATCTAGAGACTGTTCTAGAGATGGCCACGGGCCAAACTAAAGTGTCCTGGCTGTTAAAAACATCATGAGAGCTTTACGCTGGCAGTTCTAGCTCAGACTCACCGGCAGCTTCCTGTCCTTAGATAGGTCAGAATTCACACCATGCTAATGGAAATACATGACCCCTGACTCCAGGCCTTTCACTGCTAAGGTCAAAGGTCAGGGAGGGCAGTCGCATAGTCACCCAAAACCGCTAGCATTACAGCAGCATCTGTGTGTTACAGTAGCCTGTGTGTGTTACAGTAGCATTTGTGTATTACAGTAGCCACTGTGTGTATTACAGTAGCCTCTGCGTGTCAGCACCTGAAACAACTCATTATCCAGAACACATAGGAGCCAATGTGAGAACAAAAGCTGGACAAAAATGTAACAGGGACAAATGCATGTCCTGATTAACTGTTACTACTGATTAATTGTCTGGAGTAACAGCTTACACAGTGTCTGTTTTTACCAGTTAAAAAAGATGCCAGTTGTTTTCAAAAGAGAGTAGTAACTTAGCCATTAAAGATCACTCTTCTTTTTAACAGAACTGAGGCCAGTGCTAATACCCTATACACACAGGAGGATGAGCACTCAGTGACTGCTGCTGGAGAGAGAGAGAGAGGGAGAGAGGGAGAGAGAGAGAGAGAGAGAGAGAGAGGTAGAGGGGGAAGAGAGAGAGAGAGAGAGAGGGAGAGAGGGAGAGGGAGAGAGGGAGAGAGAGAAAGAGAGAGAGAGAGAGAGACAGAGAGAGAGAGAGAGAGAGAGAGAGAGAGGGAGAGAGATTGTGAAATGCTTTGCCTTCCTCATCCATTTCAATCTTGCTGCCAGGAATCTTCAGAATGTATCCTCCCTCTCCAAATCGCAAAACACACACACACACACACACTTACTTTTGGATACACAGCTACACATATTGAGTCTTCAGTCACACACCTACACACACACACACATACATGCACACACACATACATGTTCTCATAGATACGCACTCTCTCTCTCTCTCTCTCTCTCTCACACTTTCAAACACACACTCTTACGACGCAGGCCACCACATTCTCTCTCTCTCTCTCACACACACACACACACACCTACACACACACACACACACACACACACACAGGTCACATACCCAGGCCTTTGATGAAGCTGATGACGCTGGCCCTGCTCCAGCGTACTGGGGACACCTCCATATTCAATCTGCTTTATATCCACAACCAAGAAAAAAAAAATTAGCCTTTCACTTCCATATCATCCACACACGACCCCATAACTGCCGTAAATCCCTCCTGCTCTGTGCCGGAGAAGGCACCAGGCCCGGGTCCGGCCGCGGTAAAGTCAGAGAGCGGCTGAGGTTTGGTCTGACGTTAGTGAACACACAGCCTGTCTGTGTGGCTTGTCTCAGCCTTGTGATAGCAGCAAGCCCTCCACACAGAGAAGGTCAGGCAGGAATTTTAGTAAAGCCCAGAGAGAGAAAGGAGGGAGGGCTAACATGCCGCTATTTTTATCCTTCTCGTTCACACTCACATACTCAAAACACATTCACTCTCTCGCAAGGGTGTGCGCACATACTCAGTGGCTCACGCACGGGCATACACACACACACACACACATGTGGACGGACACATCACACACACAGTTACACAAGCTGGTTGGAGTAGAGCAGGGAGAAAGAGATTTCTTGGGTTGGCATTGAGAGTGCTGATGTGAATTAAGAGTTCCTAATCAAAAACACATTATAATTATCTCTCTCATTTCGTTTCCATAATCCATAGCAACCACTGTTGCCCTTTAAACACTGGCGTCTGGTCTGTACACACCACGCTCTTCTGGCTAAGGACCGCAACAGCCAGACCGCACCAGGATGGTCCGAATTCCAGCGCGCAAACAGACAACTGCAGGACGAGAGCAACACAGGCGAATGGTGTGTGTGTGGGTAAAGACCAGAGAGAGAGAGAGAGAGAGAGAAAGACCCAACAGCACTGCCTGACAGATGACACAGCCTAATCAACTTAACGCTACGACATTAACACAAAACAAAAATCAAACATGAAACAACAGGACATGGTCAATACGCGCGTTCAGGGAAAGACTCACTTCATATTACTGCGATATATAAATTGAAACGATAAGACGCAGATGAGAAAGAGAAGGAGAGCGCGAAGGAAAGAGAAGAAAAACAAATAAAAAGGATACGGGAGGGGGGTACGGCTCTCTTATGATGTCACTAAATTCATTTGAGTGGAAGTTTTCCATGTTTGGAGATATATACGTTGCTGTAGAAAGGTCTATACTGTTCCAGCAGTGGCGATGAAGTTCAGGCGATGTGACGCTGAACGCACACAGGCTGCGTGGGGACGGGACAGCTGTGTTTGAACTTCGGGAGCAGAGGAGCAAGGCTGCCGTTATCTTGGAAGTAAACAAGGAGAAGCCCACAGGAGGCGTCAGCAGTCCCCGACTCCCACAACATGAGTCAGCGAGAAAGGCCATGAGTCAGCAGAATGAGGAGCGAACAACACAACACAAATGCTTCAGTTACACCCCTCATTATCCAGGAGCTCAATTAACGACTGCAGCGTGTCGCTGGGGTAACGAGGAGTCACCCCCCCCCCACGCTACCCCATATGGTCTCTCATTCTCCTTCCCTGTCTCTTTCTCTCCGTCTGTCTGTCTCATGTTCTCTCATTCACTCTCCTTCTCTCTCTCTCTTTGTCTCTCTCTCCCTGTTTCATTTCTTCTCACTCTCTCTCCCCCTGTCTGTCTGTCTAACGTTCTCCCATTCACTTTCCCTCTCCCTCTCTCTCTCTCTGTCTCTCATTCCCTCATTCCTTCTCTCTCTCTCTCTCTCTCTTCCTCCTTCTCTTTTCTCCTTCTCTCTCTTTTCCTGTCTGTCTCTCTCTCTTTGTCACTTTCTTCCTCTCGGTCTCTCATTCACTCCCCCTCTTCTGTCTTCGTCTCTCTCGCCCTCTGTCTTGTCGTCTCTCTCTGTCCCTCCCTCTCTTCTCCCTCTCTGTCTGTCCGCCTCTCTCTCTCTTTCTCTCTGCGGTCTTGCTGTGTTCAGACTGACATACCTGGCATTCCCCATGCACACACAGAGACAGAGGTACGGTGAATCAGGAGGCCATGCTGTGATGAGCCTACTCTGGTTATGACTCACACTCGACAAAAACCTGTCGAAAAACGGCGATAACGTCCACATTTCATCCTGACGTCGACACACTGGCCAAACACAGGAGCAGCTTTTGTTTACTCTCTGCTCAGACGCATAACCCACAGCTATCACTCAGCCTAACGTCAGACCATTTCGATGATGCACTTTTAAGTACGCTTCATGAGAAGAGGAGCGACAAACATATTGTGAAGCAGACAGCAAGCACTAATCAGCTTTTAAATAATCTTCAAGATTATTTCATAATCTTTAAATTATGAAGTAATCTGTGTGTGTGTGTGTGTGTGTGTGTATGTGTGTGTGTGTGTGTGTGTGTGTGTGTGTCTGTAAATGTAACTTCTCAGCATTCCCTGTAAATGCAACCACAAGCAAACATTCATTTATCCAAGACCTGGTTACATTTTCTTTTCTCTCTGAAGGTGGTCAGGAAATTCCAGTGTAATCCGTCTTTTTCTGTCACTTTCTGTGTGTGTGTGAGTTTGTGTGTGTCTATCAGGCTAGCCAGGGAAAAGGGCGGAGAAGTGTGTGTGTATCTGCGTGCGTGTGTATCTGCGCCTGAAACCGCTTTGTTAGAAAGATAGTCGAGTAAGGCAAGCGATGACATCATCGCTGCGTTGTTGCCATGTTAACATTATGATGTCATCAGGAGAACAATGAATGACGCAAAAAAGATGAAAGCGCTTATGATTCACCTCAGGCTTACGCTGCTCCTCCTGCATCCTGCCTTTAATTCCTAAAAAAAAAAAAAAAAACAAAAACCCTAAAACTACAGCATGTGCAGCATTTGACTCAGAAAATGACAAATGCACTGATAAAACCACTCTGGTTATTCACACTGATAGAGTCAATGTCTCTATCCCCCCCCCCCCCCCCCGGCCTTGTTTGTTTTAAAATTCCTACGGTGTCAGCAGCTCCCTGCTCTCAGCCTGGGCAGACCGAGAACCAGCCTTTGACTGCTGGGGCAAATGAAATATGATTTGAACCAAGGTGTGATCCAAAATCACACTGGGTACTGAGAGAGAGAGAGAGAGACAGAGAGTGCTAGACAGACGGACGGACGGACAGACAGACAGACAGAGAGAGACAGACAGAGCGGTTTGATAAGGAGTTGTGAGTTTGGGGTGAACTGGCAGTGAGGGACAGATTTGACAGGATTTTGTTAAGGGGGTAACAGACCCCTGCACCAGGCCACCTGTTCCCTTCTATAAGCGCGAGCTGCACAGGACAAGGCTAAGCCTGAAACACGACTGACGGTGGAAAGAAATGAAAAGGACTAAACATTCTCACTCAGCACAGCGGACAACAACGGCACCGGGGCTTTCAGCCTCTTTTCTGGTTACCTTGAGCTAGCCGTCCTCAAGGGCTAGTGACGCAGGTAGAAAAACCATCATACACGCCCACACACGCGCGCACGCCCACGCACACACACACACACACACACACACACACACACACACTGCGCAACAGCTGCCTCTGTGTGAGGTTGGCATCACTGTGGAAAAACTCAGAGGTGGGAGGGGGGGCGGGGTCAGGGACGGAGGGAAGGTCTGACACGGTCGTCGTTATGGTTACTGCAGAAACCTGCCTCTGTTTCCATACAGGTGGAAGGAAATGACTGGAGCTGTAATTTAGCCTAAGAGTCTGAGAAGCGGATTGAAAGCGCTGGCTGCTCTGTGTGCTGGCACCAGCCGTGAGGAGAGGCTGTCTGCTAAAGGAAACAGAGTTTGGAAACAGTAATAACGGTGGCAACTGAGCTTCAGTGAAAACAGACAAACAAACAAAACAAAACAAAACAAAACAAAACAAAACTTCTGTGTAAGCAACAATATAAACTCAGGGTCAGAAGAGAATCTGTGTGTTATAATATGGTCTTGATTCATTAAATGAGGACATTTATCCCAGGGATGCTATGAAAATGATCCACTGGATCTCCAGCACTGAATCCAAACACCAAAGGTGTCAAAAACACAATGACCCAATGGATCCCCAGCACTGGATCCAAACAACAACAGTGTCAAACACTGAGAACACACACTGAGAAAATCACGGAAAATACCTCATTATGAAAAAAAAGGACTCATTTCTGAAGTCTATTGTGTTTAGAACACATTTCAACTCTGCTGCCAATTATTTATAATAGCAGTGATGTATAACAGCACATCCACTCCACAATACACACAACCATATAAACACACACATTCACAGACACACTCCCTCTCTCTCCCTCTCTCTCTCGGGACTTTTCAGGTGAAGAAGTGCTGCGTCAGAGCACCCCCCTCCCACCCACACACACACACACACACACACACACACACACACACAAACACACACGCGCACACACACACACACACACACTCACACACACACGCGCACGCACAAAGGGAACCTTCCCTCTCTGACCCTTTGCAAGAGGAAATTCTCTGAAATGGAAGGAAGCAGAGCTATTGAACCCTGAGCACAGATTACTTCCTGGAGTAAACTCTAAGAGAACGTCCTCTCCCCTGTGCCCAATGACCTCTACGAGGTCGATGACATCATCGCGGACGCAGCGCCACGTTAGCCTGGTACGAGGACGGCGCCCGCGGCTGAAGCCAGCGGTGAGGAGGCACACGCAGGACGGCACGGGAAGAGGAGGGCGACACGTGAAGATGCACATATGAGTGAGGAGCAGGCAGAGTGGAGGACAGAGACTGAATCCTCATAGTACCATCTCTGCTCTGGGCTCCTGTCGTTACATAAGTCTATCGCTTTAGCCAAACGCTGACTGAGAGGGCAGCGTGATCTCTCCCCCCCCCTTCTCCCTCTCCCTCCGTCCTCCCTCTCTGTCTCACACACACACACAGGCATCCTCTCATCCCAAGGACATTGGCATGTGCGTGCGTTTGTGTGCGAGCCTGTTTACATGCGCGCGCGAGTGTGTGTGTGTGTGTGTGTGTGAGAGAGAGAGAGAGAGAACGCAGTAACCAGGGAGTTTTACTATGCTTTCACCCAGAACAGACTTTACAAAACCACCAAATCATCCTAAAGGCAGACACATGACCAGAGATGCAATGTGTGTTATCTAATGCATTTGTATGTATGTATGTATTAGTATGTATGTATGTGTTTGTGTGTGAGATATATACGAGACTTTGCTGGAATTAACCGAAAACGATGGATTTATCCAGTCACCACAGAGAGCATAAAACCCAGCAAGAGAATGAACATGACGAAGATACGACACACGCATGAAAACAGAAAACCAAAACAGCCTTCGTCTGATGCCTAAATAACTGAAAAACACTGACTGACACGATCCGCAGCAGGCTCCGCTCACACACTCACGCCCCTGTCCGCGTGCGTGTGTGTGTGTGTGTGATAGCATTAGCATATACTCACTGCCACTCCAGGATTTGAGCAGAGATTTGATGCTGATCTCAAAGAAGCCTGAGTCCTGCTGACTGGCCATGGCTGCGGAGGCTCTGTCGCCGTGGCGACGCAGAGGCGAGAGTGAGCTCAGGCAGGAGGGATGGAGAGTTTGAGGGATAGCGCGCGCAGAAAAGCGGAGCGTAGAGAGAGGATGAGAGGGAGAGAGAGAGATAAACAGAGAAAGGCCTCTACACTGAGTCACACGCTGCAGCTCACTCTTTCTCTCTCTCTCTCTCTGGACTGATCATGTGTCAGCACCCAGCAGTGGTGTCTCTCTCTCTCTCTCTTTTCCCCTCCCCTCTCTCTCTCGCTCAGTCTCGCTCTCCCTAATACGCTCTCTCTCTCTCTCAACCTCCCTCACTCTAATATACACACTCTCTCTCTCGCCCAACCTCTCTCTCTCTCTCTCTGTATTAAGAGGATTGGCTCTTAGACTCTCTCAGCATCTGTGCATTACCACAGAGAGATGGAGAGAGAGAGAGAGAGGCAGAGAGAGAGGGCGCTTTATAAAGACCACTGTTTGTCTTTCTCACTGTCTAAAACCCTGTGTGTGGAGCAGGAGAAGACAAAGGGGCGGAGTACACACTGTGTGTGTGTGTGTGTGTGTGTGTGTGTGTGTGTGTGTGTGTGTGTGTGATGCGATGGACAGCACCTCTGTCCAATCACAGGGCTGGAACTCACTGCTTTGTCTCCATGGAGAAGTAAAAAGGGAGGGACAGGTGAAGTACATCACTTCAGATTAATGGAGCCATCAGCTGTACGTTCTCTTAACCTAACCATGTGACATAGCACGCCAGAGACCAACAGAATACATGCAGAGACGGCCCTGTTAAATCAACACAAACGTCTGAAATATCAAATGACTCTGCACTAAGTGAAAGTGAGAATTTGGACACGCGTGCATGGATTTCTCTGACTCACGTTTTAACTGATTCAGAGGATGAACTGGTCTGACCGTGTGTGTGTGTGTGTGTGTGTGGCCGCGCGTACGTGTCTTTTGGGGTGGGTGGGTGATGGTGTTACCGAACGCCCTCTGCTGGTCGGCATGCCAAACTGCAGGCAAAGACAAGCAAAAGAACCCACAATACACGGTGTGGGGACCTCCTACTGAACAATCACCGTCCCTCATACTCTCAGCACACAGCAAAGCCAGCAGGAATGAACAATTACATGTTTAAGAACACAATTCAAATGTAAAGACAGCCTGAAGGTGCTCTCCTTATTTTTCTCCCCAGACTCAGAGTAAGGAAGGAGAGAGAGAGAGAGAGAGAGAGAGAGAGAGAGAAGGGTGGAGTAATTGAAGGAAAAGAGACAGACTGGAGGAGGGAGTGGATGCTTTCATAGCCCATCACAGTAGAACCTGTAAGTCGTGTCGAGTCATTCCAGACCTGCGGTGTTTAAAA
>NC_044509.1:15049865-15067365 GCF_902362185.1 Chanos chanos
TAAGTGATACTTTAGAGAATAACCCTGCTGCAGAATGAACACAAACTAAGATGGAAAAGTTCAGTTTACACAGGTATGACAACTGTACCAACAGACAGTCAGACAGACAGACAGACAGTCAGACAGACAGACAGGCAGACAGCTGTCTGACACACTGGAGAGTTGGATCTCAAACTCTTCTCTTTATGCCAGTTGTGAACGCCTAATCTTTACAAGCGTCTCCAAGAATTCCAGGGATTCCGCACGGGGGCAGGAGGATACCAGCTGCTGGAATCTGGCACCAGAAGAACCCACTACTTCATCTCAGCCCAGTGGATGCGATAATGGTTACCATGGGGTCCCTTTGCTCCCGGACGCCGCCGGGTGAGCGACTGAGCGACGGTCGCCCGAAAGCCCGCCCTCTGATTGGACCAGAGCCAATTAGAGCCAAAGACTTGTCAAGGACTTTGAATGAAAGCAGACTCAAGTGTAGTCTGATGACTCACCCGAAGCCCAAGTCTCAACTCTCACTGCTAATAGATCACCCCAATTCAAGGCAGCCTGAGAGCGCTGTCACGGTAAGTGATCAATACAAGAAAACAGCGCTGTTCTGTTAGCATCAATATTCATTTTGAAACATCAGAGCTAAAACACACAGCCACACGGACTCCGTCAGCTCTCTCCTCTAAACATAGCAAGCCCTGTCTACTTTCAAACCAAATTTACCCCTGACAAAGACAGCGTTGAGAGAGCCAACAGTGAAGGGTCTATAGTATGGCCAAGAGAAGGCTGCGTTTGACACACCTGTTTGGACAAACCCTCTGAGAAAGCAATTAGAGAGACACATGCTTGAGCTCTGTAAAAAAAAAAACAAAAAAAAAACCCAGTCTTAATCTTTTCTTTTCTTTCTTTTTTTCTCAGAGTTTCGGGAGGCGAGAAGAATAAACCGTTGATTATGAAAGCATTTGTCAGCCTCACTGACGGATGAGAACCTCAGATACGTGTCAGGTTATCTCCACGCACAGCTGACTCCTTCACTAAAACCCCTCTCCCCCACTCCACTCCCAACCCCACCTATTCTCTTGCTCTCTTTTGCTGGATCCCTCTCTCTCTTCCCTTTCTCTCATGTTATCAGTCTGTGGGGGTTTTTTTGACAGGGGTCTTGGGGAGAGATCTGATCTGCTGCACCTGGTTTGCCCCCCCCCCCGGTCTCACAGAGGCACCATTCAGAGTGTGTCTGTGTGCCCAACTGCCCTGTCGTTACTCACCTCCCCCCTCAACACCCCCCGATGACATTCACTGTTTCTATACGTATCAGCCCAGCCAGTGACTGAACAACCCTGACATGCTGTCTCTCTTTCTCTTTCTGTCTTCCTCTCTGTCTCTCTTTCCCTCTCTCGAAGACTCCAGAAAATACTTTGTCAGTCCTGTCACGGTTAATTCTGTGTGATGACACAAAGTTGCATCACAGTTTCACAAGGCATTTCAAAACAGTGACAGAGGTGGAGCTCACTGTTTGAATGAAAGAATTTTCTTCAGTTTGAAACACACACACACACACACACACACACACAGAGGAGGAAAAACCTGCACTCTGCTGAAGTAACACAGTTTGAATAACCTCACTCTCTGCACCTGTGTACTAAGTGCTAACTTACTCAGACAGACAGAGGGGAAAAAAATGAAAGTAAAAGGTTGGCAGAGCATTAAAGTAAACTCATGACAACCTTCACATTTCCAAAGACATCTTACAAGCCAGAACGTGACTGAAACACACACACACACACACACTCACACACACACAGAGATGGCGTGTGTGTGCTGGCTGATCTAACCACAGACTCTAGACAGAAGCCCAGATGTTGAGCGGTTGTCCGAGCGACAGCTGCAGGGGGCAAAAAAAAATGAACCTGCTGTACCTTTAACGATGATGGTGGGTCTTTTCCTGGGCTGAATCTTCCTGAATTTGCCCCTAAAGTCACTGGGTGTGTACATGTCCAGAGACAGGCTACGCATCTGGTCCAGAACAATCCCATCCTGACCCTCTCCCACCTTGTTCTCCGCATGTTCCACTTTTTTCCCTACGCTCCCGACATCATCCAGAGACATCTCCGAGACCTCCCGTTCAAAAACAAAAAAAAAACAACAACAAAAAAGGATGGCTTTCACCCACTCAGCAGCATGGAAACAGATCTTTCTCTCTCCCTCTCTCTCTCTCTCTCTCTCTCCTCGGGGACGGCAGATTCCAGCTTTTTCTATCGTTCTTCTTTTCCTCTTTTCAAAGCCCAGAGGAAACTACTATACGTTTCCTTTCCTCCTCTGGTTGTGAAGTGACAGACTGTTTTGATTTGTCCTTCTTGTTCTTTCCCGGTCTCTTTGTTTAGTCAGGGTTTATTCAAAGAGAGACCACAGAGAAGAGAAGCGCGGCCCAAACCTCCATCAGTCTCACACAGTTGCCGACTGAGTGAAAAAGTGCGTGTGTGAGTGTCCGCACTTCACTGGTCTAGGCTGTTTAGCCTGTTACAGTAACATGCGTGAATGGGGCAGGTGTAGAATTACAGCAATCTGGACCCACCCCTTTTCAACAAGGGGAGAGAAAGAAAGAGAGCAAGGGAGAGAGAGAGAGAAAGAGAGAGAGAGAGGGGGAGAGAGAGCGAGAGAGAGAGAGAGGGGAGATGTAAAGGGGGGGGGGGGGGTGGTGGAGAGGAGGTGTTGGTTTAATATTCAGGTCATAAATCTTCTGAAAGGGAAACTGAGACTTATGAAGTCCAAAATAAAAGAGGAACTGTGAGCCCATATTAATATTTGGCATTTATGTGCGCTGAAAGCAGGTTTACAAAAAAAAAGAAAAAAAAGAAAAGCTTTTATTTGCTTTGGAAATGCGATGGCTGTGTTGTGTATACACTCTGTGGCTCTCAGGTGTTTTTCAAACGGTCGTCAAGACACCGCGTCCCCCTGAGCATTGCTCTCGACGAGCGACCACAGAACACGAAAAACACAAATAAGTCTCGCCTTTCAAACTCTGCCCCCAAATGTGAGCGCCAGCTAGGACTTCCAAATACCTCTCTCCCCAAATCTCTTCTTTCATCGAGTGAAACTCAATCCAGGAATCAAAGCAGGACTTGCTGAGGGAGACTCTGAAGAGCTCTTTGATGAGTTTTGGATGCTCGTCTTGGCGTTAACGACATTAAAGCATCAGACAAAACCACTCCTCACTCACATTCACACGTTAGAAGTTTTTTTTTGTTTTGTTTTGTTTTGTTTTTCTCATGAAATAAGCTTTATAAGCTTCAAACACAGAACAAACACCTCTCTCTCTCTCTCTCTTTCTTTTTCTTCTCCCTTACTCTCTCTTCTTCTCTCTCTCTCTCTTTCTCTGTCTCTGGTGTAAGTAATGAGAGCACGTGTCTCAGAGTGTTTGTGTGATCACAATGATGTGAAAGAGAGAGAGAGAGGAGAGAGACCACTCCCAGAAGAGGAGACCAAATGGTTCTCCATTTCCGTTAAACAAACAGGACATTTGGATAGGGCTCTAAAATGGGCAAACTCTTTTCCCTGAGGTCCAGGGCGAAGCGTTTGATAGGACAGAGGAACAGACAGCCAGTCTCATGACTGACCACAGACAGGACGCTGTGATTGGCCGGGGAGATAAATGAGCATGTACTGTATGTTGTCCGTGTAGTTTACCAAATTAGGTCAAAGACTGAGACATCAAACTCCAACTTTTTCAACACGCACAACACTGACTCTCATTCACTGCAATTAGGCTACTGCCCTTTTAACACAAATAGAGATTAATGGTGGCTTATTGTTTGAATGACAAAGAACGTCATTTAGCTATTTACTCACTTATTTAATGTTTTTACCACATTTGAGTGATACATGAAAAGCCCACGGAACAGTAGTTTGATTTTAGATAGTTATCAGCTACACTAAGTTTTGAACACATGCTGATTCATGTCCGCACTAAAACCTGTAGTAAGAAAATCCAACAAGAAAAACACGCAAGACAAATAAAACACAATATTTGACACCGTCTGCTTCAAACACAGACACACACACAGACACACAGATCTTAACAAACCATCTGGTGTGACTTGAACTGCCTCTACTTTGCTTATTAAACAAAAACAATAACAACAACAACAACAAAACCAAAGTGCAGAGTGGTGTGGAATGGCGTTAAAGCGTGGGCTTGGACGCTCGTCTGACCTGTTTACACCCAAACATCAGAGTCTGGAGGTAAACAAGTGTGAAAATGCTTTTACTTCTCACCACTCTCTCTCCCCCCCCCGCCCCCCCCGCCCCCCAAACACTACCTCTGCCTCCTTTTCACATCCTTTCTTTCTAAACAATACCCTTTCACTCAAGGTAAACTAATCTGCCCATTTAAAGAGATTAGGCAAACCATGTTAAACATGTAGGCTGCACCCTAAACGTTGTTTACTACTAAAATATCAGGAAGTTTGTGCCTTTAAAAACATTTCCATCACGTTTGGAGATGTAAAGTCTAACATACAACGCTTACACACAGACAAGCGGATGGAGATGAGTCAAGCGTTGAAAATGTTTGATAACAAAAGGGCAGTGTATGTGTGAGGACTGAGAACAACAGGTTTTGCACTGGTGTGGAGCTAGAGGAAGAGTGAGTGGGTTATGGGAGCGTACACTCGTACTGTTTGGTGGTTAATGATTACAAGACAGGAGGGGATCTCCAGGCAGGTCCAGATCATCCTCCTTAAGTTCGGAGCCCCCCCCCCCCCCCCCCTTTTCTCTCCACCAGTCTAAACACTGACTACTTCCTCTCCACTGACGTCTTACTCTCACTATCCTTTCTCCCCATTTCCTCAAAACACAGAAAACAAACAAACAAACAGCAAAGCACACACATTTTCCCCCTTAAAATTCCCCCCTGATGTATACAGTCCTCTTTAAAAAAAAAAAAAAGGAGTAACCAAGTGATATCTTCCATAACACATACACACACACACACACACACACACACACAGTACAGATACAGTACACACACACACACAAAAGAAAAACAAACAAAAAAACAGCAGTCCTACAGAATAAAAAGAGAAAAGGACACGTTACAGAGTTAGCCCCCTCTCCATTCCCCGTGTGACCCGCGGAGGGGGACTTGTGTGACAGCGTGCTCCTGAAGGCAGAGTGTGACTACTGAGATTCATCCAAACAATACTTGACCTACTTGAATGGACATCTCTGCTCAAATTTCAGTCCAACTGACAACACCAAACAACATTCGTGTTGATGTTGTATGTATGCATGAGTGGAAAAAAACTGTAGCTTTGTAGAAGAACCAGTATGACAATAAAATGGATTTCTGCTGTATGATGGATGGGACATTTCCTCCGACTCATTTATATGTAAAACCTGCTATTCAAGCTCAACTGAGTCTGTGTGCAGATACTGGAGAAAACAGAAAGCACAATGCTGCCATCTATTGGCCATCAACTGAAACATCCTTTTACATCTTCCTCAACTTGTCAATCATTAGGTCACCACACTGACCTCAGTGTTTTTCACTACCCAAAATTAACAAGCAATTAAGTTCAGAGACCAACAAACAAATAAACACATGCAGAAAATTAGATAGATAGATAGATAGATAGATAGATAGATAGATAGATAGATAGATAGATAGATAGATAGACAAATTTGTAAGAGGTTTGTAAGAAGTGGATGGATGTGAGGATGTGACAGTCACATGGGTGGATGTGTCTGTTGCCATAACAACCTAAATACTCGCTGTGTGGAAATGAGATGTGCAGTGTTGGACAGTGAACAAGACAGGTAGGGTCAGTGTGTGTGACAGTGTATGTCTGTGTCAGATTATTACTGAGAGAGAGACTATCACAGCAACTCCAGAAATCCGGCCCCCTAGGAAGAGAGAGAGAGAGAGAGAGAGAGAGGGAGGGAGTAGGAGGGAGCGCGTAGAAGAGAGGGAATGAGAGAGGGGGGTGGTGAGAGAGAGAGAGAGAGAAAAACCCTCTATTGTGTTGCCGTGGAGAGGTCTCCGGTGTTGCAGTGTGAAATCACATGTACAACTTCGTGTGCTTGTTTAATAATTCATACAGATATAAGTTTTTTTAAAAACATTCAGGAAAACCATTCAGCCCTGCAGTGCCATGATAGCAGAAAAAGAGGTTAGAACGAAACAGCAGGTGGATATTAATAGACAAATATGGACCAAAATGGGTCAGAACAGAGCAGAACATTACATTTGAAAAAAAAAGCAATCACGCACACACATGCTACTATATTCTACTGAAATTCCAATGCACATGTTGCACAATATTGATTTCAGCAGATGGATCCACCCACAACACCAACATTCACTTAGATCAACACAAACACACACAACATACATACACACACAAACCGCAACATTCTGAAATTCCAATGCACATGTTGCACAATATTGATTTCTGCATATGGATCCACCCAACAGCAACATTCACTTAGATCTACACAAACACACACTCTCTTACACACACATACACACACACACACACAATCCCTCTCTCTTACATGCAAACACACAGGTTATATAATATATGTTTCTGGGACTCCTATGTTATTCAGAGAGAGAGAGAGAGAGAGAGAAAGAGAGAGAGAGATAGAGAGAGAGAGAAGGAGAGAGAGAGCGAGAGAGCGAGAGAAAGAGAGAGAGCGAGAGAGAGAGAGAGAGCGAGAGAAAGTGAGAGAGAGAGAGGGAGAAAGACAGAGAGCGAGAGAGAGAGAAAGAGCGAGAGAGAGAGAGAGAGCGAGAGCGTCTGTAATGCTCAGTGAGGGATGAGTGTGGTTAGGTGTCAGACTGAAGGAGAGTGAGACAGTATAACAGAGACGCAGCCTCAGCCAACACGACCCACAGCAGCAGCAGTGCTTTCACTCTGACGGTGTAGGAGACAACCATGAGCAAATACTGAGCTCCTTTTAAACTCTCACAATCACGCTGGCATTTGGACGGTTACTGCCTTGGCTCGCATTACAAAGTCCTACAGTTGGCTTCATGGCTCTGTTTTCTCTCGATATTTCTCACGCTGGTCACAGAGCAGGAAACCTTCAAACATTCATCAACGTTAACATGAAGTCTGTGTTAGCGTTGTCTTAAAATATTTATGCCCTGTCTTACTCATAAACTCCCTTCTACATGACAACTGCTTTACACAAAGGCTGTGTGGCCACAGTTTATGGTTAAACACAGACACAGCACTAGGCTGTAGTACTGTAGTAGTAGGATGTAGTACGTCGGTGCAACTGTTACAGATAAAGTAACACAGCACTATAGCCCTTTACTAGGCCAGGGGGATATTTCAGAAAGCGGGTTTAGTGAAAACTCAGAGTTAGTTAACTCAGAGAAAGTAGTAAACCTTCTAATAGAGGGGCCCTATGGCTTTGTTTTGCTAGGGGAATGAACTCTGAGTTTTCATTAAACCTGCTTTCTGAAATACCCCCCAGTACTAGGCTGAATGTTTACCCTTCATACACTCACACTCTCTCTCTCTCTCTCTCTCTCACCCAGACACACACACATACACAGACATGCACTCTCCCTCTCGGTCTCTGACACACACACACACTGACTAGGTGTGTGAATAGTGCCAGGGGAGGTTGAAAACCCATCCATCGCAGTTCTAACATCGGATAGAGGACACCCATCAGTCCTGACAGTTAAATACAGACCGTTAAGTGACAGGAAGAACCGCACGCTTGGCTTAGCACAATGTACGATGGGAACAGACAAAGAGCTGACATTTGCCCGTACAGATAATACAAGGTTTTATGAGCAGGTATCCCCTGTCCATTCTTTGTAAAATCGTTATTTGTAAATATATGCAGAATGTCTCTTCAAACAAGCAAACATTGTGGCTCAAGTGTATAAGTATTCAAACCTATCCCCACTGCAACGAACAAATCTTCTACGAATCGAACCTACATTTATGTCCCCCCTCCCCCCGCCCCTCTCCTTCATGGCTTTGTTTGTAAACAGAAGATTGTCTTCAGAAACCACATCTCACAGGCTTACATGTCTGAGACACGATAACTTCTTATATAGCACTTTTATGGCACCTTTCTCTAAGCCTTCAGCAACCGTGCGGTTTGCTCCTTGACTTTCAAATAAGGGACGATTACAGATTTTCAAACGCAGCACTCCCGGCATGCTTAGACTCTTAGTTTCTACCCAACAACAGAACAGATTTAGCCCTAAGACACGCGAAACAATAGCGCTAATTTAGCCATCTCAAACATGCAACTCAGCAACTGGCCATGGAGCATGAAACTCTCTGACAGGTAAAACCATGGGTGGGTAAAACCATGGGAGACAAAAGGTCATTGTAGACATAAGACAAGAACGTTTCATTGTTAATTAAGGAAAAGTGATGTTTCGTTTGTTCTTCATTTTTAGAGGGCTGTATCGTATTGCATCGTAATATAATTGGATCTACAAAACAGCGTGTCGAAATATGTTAGAATGACAGTTCTATTTAGTGAATTTCATTTAAAGGTATTTTGCAGCGTAACCTTTTCCAAAATACGAAACATTAATCTCAAAACAATTAAGCATCAATTTATACTACAGCTTCCGTTACTTTCTGTCGGCCACTGCAGCCGCTTCTGACACTACCAAAGAACTCTGACCCTGGTTTTCTTGACATCAATGCCGTGAAAACGTCAACAGAGACGGTGTCTGCTGGCTACGGCCGAGGTCAAACTCAAGATTTTATAGGCGTACAAGTTGCATGCTATGGTCTGCTGGCAGAGATGAAAGCGCTTTAATTATTTAAAACGCCCATTACAAACCCTACTGAGGACATTAATGTCAGACCATCTAGGGAGTGGCAGGGACCTTAAAGGACGAAAACAAGCTCTTAAATTCATCATGCCCTCAATCCAACCCCCCCTGATTCTTCAGCCGTTAAGCGACATCTGACGTCTCTCCGTCAGAGAGGACAAAACACTGTAGCCATCTCACAGCACGCGTCGCAGACAAAGATGGCAGGAGATGTACCCGATTCTTTTTCTTCTTTTATTGTGTGCTGGGCTGTTGTTAAATGGCAGATCATTTTCATATTAAGAGCCTTTGTTATCCGGTAATGCTCTCTTCAGGTGAACCGAACGCTGCTTTAGTAAGAGAGCAACTAATTATAATGGAGGTACGGTATTGTAGCATCTCCTCTATTTCTGTCTGTGTCTTGAAGCATTTACGGATGATTGATAAGCCCCTGGATATGTTTATGGGTCGAACCTATCGAAACGGACATGCAAATGCTTCACTTTATGAGAGGAGAACAACATTTCAAATAAATCGAGTCTTACTGACAGATGACCACACACAGACACAGCCTTAGCCAGCGTTTAGCCTAGCCAACCTCAGTGGGTAGCCGAGACGATTCGTTGAATTATGAGCATGACACCAGATGGACACAGAATAAAAAAAAATCGACGTGATAAAAGCCAATAAGATACGATACCTACAACAGGTCCGTTCGGATGTTTATAATGTCATTTCTTATTCCAACCGTTGCTCTTTTTTTTTTTTTTTAAGTATGTATAAATTTACTGTCTCGTTTCTCGTTTCGTATCACTGTTGTGCTTGTATCCCATCGGTTGACAGAGAGAGACAGGCGCTGAAGATGGTACAGGTCCGCCCATAGCAACCAATCACATTTAAGAGATTCAAGACAACCGTACCAGGCACGTCGATGATTTGCTCGAAAACGTGTCTATCATTTTCTTTCTCACCCTTTTCTTTATCTGGAACACCTGTAAAGGAAGGATGCTGGATGCATTTCACAGGTGCTGATACACAGTCTGAGTAATGGACAAAAATTATTTTACGGCTTTGAGACTCTATAACTTGTGTATGGTGAAAGCGATGATATATTTTTAACCGTTTTAACACTTTCCTCCTCGACGGAAAATAATTCTAAGATAATTTTGTTTTAAACACACTCCCCCTCAGAGAGCAGGCTGTGCTTCTGTTGATTACAAAGAATTTCTTTCCAAACTGCACCTGTAAATTGCATTGATTGTGCAGTTAGGTGAGGTATTTCTGGTATAAGAATGGAAGAAATGAAATTTGAAATATTAAAATAATGGGGAAATTGTTTTAAAAAATATTGTACAAATTATTTGACATCTTCCAACATGGGGAGCAATACAAATCTTGCTCTGTGTGTTTATTCAAACGTAACCATTTCATTAGAATTTTAAACTTCTCAAAAACTGTACATCTGTCAGCCTCATCACCTTTCAACATAATCGGCAAATAATAGTTAAAAACAAAACTGAGTTGCCCTTTATGGGATTTAGCAAGATAAATTATGCTAAACGACGACTATTTGATAATAGACGTATTGTGGAAGAGTATACCGATCTACAGTAACTTTTCAGTTCAGTATTTGTCCACAGGGGGGCGCAACTCACTTACACTTCAAGAATCTTTATACTACACCGATATATTCAATTCTCTCTCTCTCTCTCTCTCTCTCTCTCTCTCACACACACACACACACACACACACTTTCTCTGTGTGTGTGTGTGTGTGTGTGTGTATGTGTGTTGGTGAGTGAGTGTGTGTGTGTGTGTGTGTGTGTGAGAGAGAGAGAGGGAGTTCAGTTTACAATGCTTGTCTGCTCAGTCGTTTGCCATGACATTGCTTTATTTGTTTTCTTTAAAAAGACAAATGTTTGCTTTATAGTCGCAAAAAACATGAATGACATGCCAGCGCTGTCACCATAGTAACAGGTTCTCTTACTGTACTGTTTGTAGAATTCACAGACATGTTAATAAGTTACCTCTAACAGAAAATTAAATACACCCAAATACTGAAATATTTACATAAGCTACATTAAGCAAAAGTTTAAAAAAAATCATTAAAAAAACTGGTTTGTGTCTCCTGTAAAGAGAACAGACAACAACCCTGTCCATTACCATTGAAAGGTGTTAAGGCATTTGATGTGTTTTCAAAACTCTGTACATAAACATAATCTGAGTTATGAATGCAGTGAACACAATGACTCCTTGGACCATATAGAAGCATATGTACGATAAACAGTGTCCATTCTGTGTTAGAGAGTAGTCACATCTGGATCCATCTAAAATAACAAAATTAAGAGTGCTAACATGGAGACACGCCCTTCACACTAAGGAGGCTACTTATGGCATCCCACGTCATGTTAATATCTATAACAATGTAATAAAGTATACAAAATAGCACAGAAATCCTCCTACAAAAGGTTTTTCTAAAACAAAACTTTCTTCGTGTTAACAACTGATTAAACTCTCCACTAAGTCTTCCAAGCAGACTGTATGCTACCACATTCTAACAGCTTGCCCTTTTGTGTCGTTGTTATTATTGTTGTTGGTGTTGTTGCTGAGCTTGTCTGGAACAGATCAGAGCGCGTCGTGAGGCTGTGGGCCAGAGCCTCCAGAATGATCCGCACCTGTCAGCATAACACTCCGGTTTTAAATGGCACCTCCTGGGTCAAGGTTCACAGAGGAGAGCTGTCCTCCGTGAGACAGTCGAGAGATATGACAACCTATTCCTGTCAGTCACTGATGATGACTGTGACTACTGTGCAGACTCCACATTCCTCCAGACCTTTCAGTCATACCGGGCGTCCATGTCGGGAATGGAGAGTCTGGGGAGGTAGGCCTTGGGGTGGTATAAGGTGTGTCTGGAAGATTCCATGTAGATGGTGGAGCTGGTGAGGCTTTTGCGCTCTTTCCTCAGGGCGGAGCGGCGCTGCCATCGACAGAGGAGCAGCTCCACCTGCTCTCTGAAGAAGCTGGTGGTGAGGGTGTAGAGGATGGGGTTCAGGGCACTGTTTATGGGTAAGATGAAAATCACCACCCAGGAGTTTATAGTCCCTACACGCAAAGAAAGAAAACAACAACAACAACAACAACAACATGTTCAGTACAAAGGCAAGAGATTTTAATTCATCTATAGAATCCTTAGGTAGGATTTACCTGGTACGTAAAAGAATTGAGTGAATCTTAAAAGAGTGTTTTGTATGGATGAAAAAATCTGTCAGAAGACAGGGATATTACGCGCCAAATGCATTTCACCTTTGCACAGTCTCAATGTTTATTAGATTATGTATTTTGAACTTAATGGCTTACATTTTAAAATCCTCAGTGAGGTATTTATCATTGTTCTTACTTAGTAGGCTTCCATCCTCAGAATAACCCCCCCCCCTCCCCCCGTGTTCAAAGGCACGTCCATCAGTCTTTATTAGTCCATCACTTTCTTGACTGAACATTCTGAATGATGTCATTTACTCTTTAAGATGTTAAACAACGGTGACATAACTAAAGAGACATAACGGTTCATTTCCTTCACTAACCTGGAATCTCAACTTCCAGAAGAGAGAGCAGCTTCACCAAAAATATAGGTATCCAGCAGAGGGCGTCAGAGAACACGATAAAGAAAAAACGATTGGCCACGGCCACATCTTTATGCAGTCGGCTGCGCATGTCTGTGGCGTTGATGCCCGTTTTATAGATGGAGTAGAACATGCTGGAGTAAGAGAAGACTATCACCAAAAATGCCACCAGGTTCAGCCCTGTGGACAAACAAAAGCATGTCAAATAAGCCCCACGCAGACGTAAATGCACAAATACTCAAAACATTCATGTGCTCACAGATATGGAGGTACATTCTTTTCAAGAGATTTTATTTTAAAAGCCTTCCTTTACTTTAATGTGAATAAAGTAACGCAAGAGAGTCACGGCATCTCTTAGGGGACAATGACTTCACCATCAGGGAAATATGAGAAGCTTTTAAGCACTCGACATCGGTAGATGTACCCTTCCCGTCAGCCAAGGGCCATGTTAATTTTCTCTTCAAAAGACTAGCACATGAGCTTAATCCTTTTGTAATTATCCTGAAAAACATTACTCGCCAAGGAATATGCCAGTGGAATATCCTTTGGCCGTGGGTTTCTCCAGCCTATCAGAATGCAGGGGGAAACAGACCCCGTTACGCCCATAGTAGTTGCCAAAAAGGTCCTCGTTGAGCAAAGGCACGGCTGCAATCACGAAACCTAGGAGCCAGATGGAGGCCAACATGACAACGGTCTGCAGTTTGCCTGGACGCAGGTGGCTGAAAGGAAACACGATGACCAAGAACTTCTCCAGAGTCAGGTACGTCAGCAGAAGCACGGAGACCTCGGACGACAGCATGGCCAGGAAACCGATGGTCCGGCATTCCAAGCTGTCCATCCAAAGCAGAGCGTTCCTGTTGTACTCGCCGCGGAATTTCACGTCAAACACACCCAGGAAGAACAGATAGACTCCCATCAGACAGTCCGCACCTGCCCCGAGAGAGAGAGAGAACACAGGAAAACGGTTATTGCTTACGTGAGTTTGGGCAGTTACAAAGAAGAGTCGTGTAGCTGTGGAGATGCCATTATGATAAGGACTAGCCAGACTGGTTGCCTTAACTTCCATACTCAGTAAGCAAAACATAATCGGCGAATGTCAGAGGCATATCTAAGACGACCACACAGACACTCTCAAGATGCATTGTATCCAAGTCCAAGGCTTGTTAGTTGGCGATAAGCGAGATAAACTGTTCGAGCTTACGAAAGATTCAATTTCAGATTCAATTTAAAACTTGTCCGAGGCTAGTCTGGCATGATTACTGTTCTCGATGTTACACTCGACATTCCAGTATCAAACCAATTATGCTACAGCAGGGAGGGAGGTAGGTGGGTGGGCAGTGGATGGGTGGCTGGGGGGGGGCTTGTTTTTGTAAAATGTAATGTGATGCCAGTGATCCGCTGAAATCGTAGCATTAACCAGCTGTCACACTGCCTTACGGGAAAAGACATGTCTTTTGTACTATTATCTCCAAATGTCCTGTGCCTTCTCTAACGACAGGAGGGCGTGAGCACTGATGAAATCGGATGTCTCGGGAAGGAGGACAGACACTGTGCTGTAGATGATGTTCCCTGAGCTGGCCTAACAGCCCACGTTAGCAGGAAGGTGGACAGACACCGTGCTGTAGATGATGTTCCCTGAGCTGGCCTAACAGCCCACGTTAGCAGGAAGGTGGGTTAAGAGCCAAAGTTGTGAAAAATGCTTTATGGCAATGCTCCATATCGACCGTTCCTTGTCCCTGACGGAGCAGAAATGCCTGTCCGTTCCCCTGGGCCTCGGATTCCTGACCGCCCCCTAAATTACCTAGACGCAGCCCTGAGCTGGGAGGAACAGTACCAGCGATCGCTTCCACACGCGAGACCTGTGACTGACAGGATCACCTCTGCTGTGTATGAGATCATCTGGCATAAGACAACCCCCCCCCCCCCCCAAAAAAGAGACCAAAACAAAACAAAAAAAAGAACAAGGTTCACCTTTTGATTTCTCCTGTCTCATTTTAATCATCCTGATCACACACAAACAAGCAGTCAGCACGCATCCCCCTTCAACTTAGCAATTCCTTTCTCGTTTTTGTCTTTTTTTTTCTGCTCGAATGAAAAGATTTCATTTCATTCATGGGTCTTAACTCTGGCAGTTAAGGTGAGTTTGTCATTGGACGCTATTCATTCCTGCCGTCCGAAGATAAACGGATTTTACCGCTCAGATAAAAAAAAAAAAAAAAAAAAACGCGGACTGAATCGTGAAACCAAAACTCTTGGTTTGGTGCTGTGTCTGGGGCACTGAAAGGTTGAAGAGCGAAGGGTTTGTGTTCGGTCAGAGTGGACTCACAGCATAGGACCTTGATGCAGGCCGCGTGCAAGTCGTTCTCAGCGCGGATGAGCGAACGCATGCCGATAACGAAGAGGTTTCCAAAGCAGGTGATAAAGGCCATGACCCACACAGAAATCCTAAGCACTATACTGGCCAGCAGGTCCTCGAACGACGAGATCCCGTCCGTGTTGGGTTTACATTTCCGAACATGCGGCGCGTAGGAGCAGTACTGAAAATCCTTAAAGTATCTGAAAAATAAAAAACAAAACAAATATAACGTCATAGTCACACAAGAAACACAGCACATCCGAACGTTAGACGTGATGACAGGGATGCAAAGTATACAAACATATGGGATAGGTTGCCCATCGGAAGAAACATCTTGGTTTGGATGTCTGGAATCTCAATGCCTTCCAGTCCTCTAAAAAACACAGGTGAGGTTTCAAAAATGAGTAATAAAACTAAGCATGTATGATAAGTAAGTAAAGGTTACATTTTTTCATATTTAGATGCACAAATTTTTAATAACGGCTTTAATAACTTAGGCATACTTACAGCGACTGAAGTTGGATTAGGTGATCAAAATGCCCGGCATGGATGTGGAGCAGTGGATTATGGGATATATTTCTAATAAGGCAAAGGAAAAAAAATCCACACGCAATTTCACAAAAACATGCTACAGTTGAAACTAAAAGGTGTTCAGAGCAATAGTTACCATCAAAACAAACAAACAAAGGAGGCGTGGGAGGCCACTCACAGTTTTAAAAGAGATTTTAAACTCTTAAAAGTGTTGCTGGGAAGCTTGGCAATCCTGTTACAGGACAAATCTCTGGAGAGGAGAGAGATAAGAGAGAGAGAGAAACATAACATTTTATAGAACTCCAGGGGATTACTTTACACGGTCGATTCTAGAATGTTCCTGTACTATTCTACTGGACTGGAGGGTTTTTTATTTGCTTTTTTTCTTTGTTTGCTTTTTTAAACGTTTGGCTTAAATTGTTGATGTAACCAAAGAATTCCTCCCTCCTGTCACAGAACCACACAGAGTTCAATATTAGGAAATTTCATGCAACACTCACAGTTCCGCCAGCGCCCCAAGAGACAGAAATGTGTTTTCAGGCAGAGACTTTATCTGATTGTCACGCAAAGATCTGTAGGAAAGAAATGAAAAATACAACAAAAGGTACAGAAAAAAGGTTCTCATTCAACTGGCGCACACATGCATGAATCACAGTGCCAGCCCTCCATGCACACTGGCAATAAATGATGATTTTGGGGAATTTATAAATAGCCAAGTTAACAGGATTAATACATTTATAAATATCACGGATGTTTGGAGAGCTTGTTCCGTTCCACACCAGTCCTTGTCTTGCTTTCATTCTGCCATATTAGAGGTTTTATTTTCAGACTAGGGCATCTTGACCCTACACTCACACACACACACACACAAACACACACACACACACTCACTTTCTCTCTCTCTCTCTCTCTCTCTCTCTCTCTCTCTCAGACACACACACACACTCATGTACACACAAGCACACACACACACACACACACACACACACACACACACACACAAACAAAACAAGCTTCTATAATGAGAATCTACTATATTGAGCTGCCTCCTTGCAACAGAGAACTCTTAGTTCTTGATGAAGTAACAGAGCCTCAAGAAACAGTCAAAACGAGGTTCTGTAGCTTATTACAGAACCCTGTCCGCTAGCACAAAGGAGAGGTGACACAGGATGACCTAACTGTGAGGGCAGTGTGTCTGTGTGTGTGTGTGTGTGTGTGTGTGTGTGCGTGTGTGAGGAACATTAAAGTGTGCTCTTACACACATAAAGTCTCTGTGTGGAATGGATAACTGGGCCAGAGTACTATAATGTCATAAAGATAAAGGTGCGTGCGTGTGTGTGTGTGTGTGTGTGTGTGTGTGTGTGTGGTTTTATAGCTGCATTCTACATATTGATTAAGGAGTCAACACTTCTTAGTCTTCACATAAAAATTTCATGAGGATTTGATAGGAGTGTGTGGAAACATTATACCACTGAACTTTTTGAATCACTGACATTCAAGGAACTTATATTAAGCAAGTTTTAGTCGTTTAAGTCCGGAATATTCCACCAACAAGGCAAAAATCGGGATCATAGACCAGTGTCATGACACAAACGTTGAGGTTGTGTCGAGTTAACTTTTTGTGTTGGTTTAACTTCTTTTTCTTTTACACAGGGAAACTGTGGGCAGAAGAATATATGGACAGTACTGAAAAGCATGTTGCTGATCACACCACAGGATGGATGTGAAAGCCAACACGCCAGAGAAGCCTTTGATCTGTGAGAAATGGTCGTCTGTGTCATTAATAATGGTTAATCACACTCCCACACACACATGTGGGCACACACGCATGTGCACACACACACATACATACACACACACACCCACACACACACACACAGTCAAGCTCTGCCCAGGCAGATAACAACCCATATGGGAACAGCACAGACAATGCCACATTCACACCATAAGCAAAAACTGTTCATTTCAGAAGACACTGACACCACATTACCCCCAAAAACTCATTTCTATATACAGCTCAGCTAGTAAGGAAAAATTATTATGGAATTTACTAACAGCAAGAATTGCTGCTCTTTTGATTCTCAAACATCAAATAGTTGTAAAATATGCAATAATTTCAAAGGAAAAAGGGAAATTTACTTTCAGAAATTACTGTGACAAAAGTTATACTGTTTTAAGAAAACGAGGTCAGAAATTTTAAAATTTTTATGACACA